>NC_041391.1:431775189-431782630 GCF_002162155.2 Triticum dicoccoides | reverse complement strand
CGCTCGGGGCGGCAGTGGTGATGCGGGCGAGGTGAGGAGGAGATGGCGGGGTGGCGACGCTATATAAAGGCCTCGGGGGGGGGGGGCGACTTGGAGGCCAAGACGGACGGCGGCGACGGCTCGAACTCGAAGGAGTCCGGCGAGGGGACGGCGACGGGCGCGGAGGAGGCGTTGGCCTGCTGGGCCGGTTGGGCTTCGGTCCAGTCGGTCCGAAACATTTTTTTACTAATTTCGCCGCGAAAGAAAAATCCTAATAAAATATAAAAAATTCTCAAATTCTAGAAACAATTTTTGTCATCCAAACCTAATATTTAGGACAAGATGAACATTCTTCTGGACTAAAATGCAATTTTCAAAAATGCATGTTTTCTCTAATTCAAATAAAATAAAATTTGATTTTAAAATTCTTTCTCCAATATTTCTCTGCTATTGAAGAAGTCATATTATCTTCTCTCATTTATTTTTATTATTGGAAATAATTGGAGAGAAAAATATTAAAATCAAATTGGTCCTCTTTTCAAATTTGAATTAAATTCAAATATGAAAAAATTTGAAACCTCCAACTCTCTCCTTGGGTCCTTGAGTTGCTTAAAATTTCTAGGATCACACCCAAAATGGAAAATATATGATATGCATATGGTGATCTATGTATAACATCCAAATTGAAAATTGGGATGTTACATCTTTCATGTATTTTGCATAAGGGGCCATCTTTAAAATATCAATCAAGTGAGTACGCAAAAAGACTGGCCTAAGCATTTCAGCAAAGCATTCAAATTCTTCATTATCTTTTTTCTTAGTTGGTTTAGGTGGAAAGGGCATGGGTTTCTGAACCCATGGTTCTCTTTTTTTACTATGTTTTCTAGCCACAAAGTCTCTTTTATCATATATTTTATTTTTAGGTTGTGGGTTCTCAAGATCAATAGCAGGTTCTATCTCAACATCATTATCTGGTTCTTTATCATTGTCTAGTTGAGTGTCTTCATGAACATCATCGTTATCTTTTTCATTATTACTAGGTGAATGTTCATTACCAGATTGAGTTTCAGCATCTGAGATAGAAACATCACTATAAACTTCAGGAGGTTTTTCTATTTCAGGTTCACTAGAGGTATGCAAAGTTCTACACTCCAAAAAAATACACTTCCGTGATGATACGTGTTTGTCACAATAGGTCGCCTTTTTGTCATGCATGTACATCCATGACGATTTTATGACAGAATCAAGATATTCATATATGTGCTGTGTTCCATGACATTACCAAAATTATCATCACGGAAGTGTCCACTTCCACGACGATAAATCGCGCGTCACAGAAGTGCTTTCGTCAAGGGTGACCGACACGTGGCATCCACCATAACGGAACGCCGTTAAGCTATTGGGTCAGATTCTGGATCCGATAACCCGTTAACAGCCCCGAGCAATGGGGATTTTCCATGTGTAAAATCATCATTGGCTGGAGGAAACACGTGTCGGCTCATCGTTGGGACAGATGCCATCCACTCATTGGACAGAAGGTGCCTATGATACGTCGACACATGGCACGACCCAACAGAGGCCCATTCCTGTGAAAAAGCCGACCCGTTTGACTTGGTCAAAAGGTGGCGGGCCGGCCCATGGAAAGTTTGTTAACGGCCTGTTCGCATATAGCCCGCTAACCCAAGGCCCATTACGCCCTATCCGAATTAGGCCCAGTAGCTTCATCTGGGCCATCCAATATGATTCCAGTCCGTTTTCACTTCTGGCCCATGTATGGCCCATGACGTCTTTCAGCCCATACGAGGCCCTTTGTAACTCTTGTCCTATTAACGGTCCGTGGTGAAACTGGCCCGTAATGAATAGTGTATCACTTTACACCCATTAACGGCCCGTGGTGAAACTGGTCCGTAATGAACAGTGTATCACCTTATACCCATTAACGGCCCTTTATTCCATTGGGCCGTTTCCAGCCCATGTTATCTTTCGGCCATTTCAGAGCCCATTTATTCTTGGGCTCATTTCCAGCATTCGTTTACTTATGGCCCATTACTGTCATTTTCTGCTTGTGGGCCAAATTCAGCCTGTGGTTACGGTCGGCCCATTTGTGGTCCGTTAATACGTTGGGCCGTTTTCATAGCGTCATCAAATACAGCCTATTAATGATGGCCCGTTATGGTCGGCCCATGAATGGACGATTCCAACTCTAGCCCATTTACGACCATAATGTGGTCTGTTTGGCCCATGTTTGGCCAATCAATCATACGGCCCGTATAAGGCCAATTGATGATACGGCCCGCAGAAGGCCCATTGTTTCTATGGCCCATAAAGGCCCATTGTTTCTATGGCCCGTAGAAGGCCCACTGTTTCTACGGCCCGTAGGAGGCCCAGTGTCACTACAGTAAATATTAGCCCATGGTTATTGTGGCCTAGTTTTAAAAAATAGGTTATTGCAGCGACTAGCAAACCGCAGAAAAAGAACTGCAATGACTACAAGCAAACAAATAAACAAGACAACAAGGAAAGAAATAAGCAAGCAACTAACGCTAGGCTATCATGGCTATTACACATATTACATCCACTGGGCATCAAAGTTCGCCACCAGTGCAAATATAGGGAACAAAGCAGCATATCATATACACTGGTTGTCAAAGTTGGCGACCAGCGCAAATAAACGCCGCAGCAAAACAAATCCAGAACTGAAACCACTTCAGAAGATCTCAAGAAACAATATCCTGGGTACCCATAATGCTGGCAAGATGCTTAGCACGCTTATTAACTTTCTCTTGTTTGGCGCTTAAATCCTCCAGCGCTTGTTGTTGCACCAGGAAATATGCATCTGAATTCTGCAGGGACTTCCTCAGTCCTTCAGCTTCCTGTCGCAGCACATCTGATCAATGTCTTTCAACTTGAAGTTGAGACTCAAGAAGATGAACTGATTTAGGCAGCAAGTTTGAAGAGCTTGTGCCAGCAGTAGTGGCCAGTAGCTCGAACACTACATCAAGACAGGACTTTTGGGTTCTCTCACTGTTGTCAAGATAGTTTTTATCAGCTTTCTTGGAGACCAACAGGGATGTCTCACTATCTTGAACCTTATCTTCATTACTTCCTTTACCATTGGATAATGCGGTACTCTTCTCCAATATTTTGTCCGCATTCTAAAAGAGAAACAAGAAGACACATCACATGTTTACCATGTTGTATATGAAACTCATTTTGGTAAATGAGTTCAGTAGTAAAGTGGACAGGATAACAGCATGAAACAAACATATATCTATGTACCATGGTCACTTTATGGTCTATATCATTCTAGTTTTTGTTGCCAAATCAAGATAGAGACACAATTCAAATAATATTTGTTCAAGACAAAGCAGAATAGAAAGAATATAAGTGTGGGAAACTATAGAGAAATAACAACACTTGTAATGTGCATGACATGAGAACATAACTGTTTATTCAATTGAAACTGAAATCAACATAGAGCAGGTTACAATAGCAAACCAGTTAAAGAAACAGGTTTAAAACATACCTGTTGCACCATTGGAGTTTCAATTCCATACTTCAAATTTGAAAATAGTTGGTATGAGTAAATACAGTAATGCAAGAGCAAAGGAGTATGAACCATAGCTACAAAACCTGACCTGAGAACAAATCTTCTTCTCCATTAAGCGTTGAGTTGGGATTCGGAGTGGTGGTCCTCGTGCTTTGGGCACTACAGTTCCCTTACTAACTGCTCATGTTTGGGTGCTCTGTGGTGGAGACGGTGTTGTGTCAACTGGAACTGGGTTACTATCTGCCGGGGTTGGGGTTAGAAGGGGTGTAGCTGGTTCTCTGTCCAACTGGGTAGGGGTACAATCAGCGAGAGTCTGGGTTATGTGTGGTGGACCTGGTCCTTGGGCAAGTACAACCGTGGTTCTATCTGCATCAACTGGTAGCACTATCTTTTCTGAAGACCGTGTTGTTACTCCTTAGATACTGCCATCACCCTCTCCAATTCAAATGGCTGATAAACAAGAAAAGTAATTAAAAGTATAGACATTGTATGTTAGACAGGTGCAATGGATAGTGGGGAATAAAAGAGGGCATGAAATAATTCATATTTATGTTGTCTAACCAAACAGGATAGCATGACACAATTTCACATATATGATGGCTAACTAAACAGGATAGCATGACACAATTTCACATTATGATGGCTAACTGAAAAAGATGGAAAGACATAGTTCAAAATATGAGACTATGTAAACAGGATGACATGATATAACTATATAATGTGTTTATTAAATAGGTTGGCATACCATAATTCACCATACATTCACGGATAGAATGCCATAATTCAAAATATGATGACTGTAAACACTAAATAGGATGAGATGATATAACTATATGATGTCTTTATTAAATGGGTTGCCATGCCATAATTCAGATAGATGATGTGTATGTACAATGTAAACATGATGGCATGATATAATTCAAGTATATGATTTATATAGTAAGCAAGTAAGCAGATGGCAATCCATATATGATGTAAAAACTAAGAAATGCAAGACAACATGCATGACATGGGTAATATAACCCTGCCAAGTTTGAGCATAGACCTCAGGGGGAAATAGGACTGGTCATCAGTCTCTGAATCCTCCTCTGAGGAGCTCCCTGTAACTAGCAAGATGTCTGCTTCAGCAGGTAGCATTGTCTGCTCTGAATACCTTGTTTTCACTCCAGATACTTCCATCACTGCTTCAAATGGCTGATGCACAGGAAGAGTAGTTGAATATACAAATGTTGTCGACAAATGGAACACGTAATACAAAAAAATGTTAGCATGATATAATTCACATACATGATGATTGGCTAAACAACATGGCATTGCATAATTCACATATATAATGCCTTTGCAACAAGATAGCATTGTATAATTCACATATATAATGTCTTGCAACAAGATGGCAATGCATAATTCACATATATGGTAATTAGACACTGAACAGGTGGCATTCAAACAAAGCATGTCTAAACTAATCAAATGACATAGCAATGCGAGACACCATACACACGATATGAGCAACATAACCCTGCCAAGTTAGAGCATACACCTCGGGGGGGAATAGGACTTGTCATCTGTCTCTGAATCCTCCTCTGAGGAGCTATCCGTAACCAGCGAGATATGCACTTCGTCAGATAGCATAGTCTGCTCTAAAGACCTTGTTTTCACTCCAGAATTTGCCATCACCGTGCCAATGGCTGATGCACATGAAGACCAGTTGAATGTACTAACATTGTTGAAAAATGTAATATGTAACAGAAAAAAAGGATGGCCTGATATAATTTACATATAAGATGACTGGCTAAGCAGGATGGCATTTCAAAATTCACATATATGATGCCTGGATAAACAAGATGGCATTGCATAATTCACATAAACGATGAATAAACTAAACAGTCGGCATTCGCTCAAAGGATGTCTAAATAAGCAGATGACATATTTGATGTATAAAGTAAGCAATGCAACACACCATATGCATGATATAACCAACATCAGCATGCCAAGTTAGAGCGAAGACCTCAGGGGGTAAATAGGAGTTGTCTTCTCCTTCTGAATCCCCCTCAGAACATATATCTTCCTCTCGATTACAATCTGAAATGCATGGAGGGGGGCTGCCTTTGCGCCTACCATGGAGCAATGTTTACATGAAATTTTATTGCCATGCAAGGCTCGTCTCTTTTGCTCTACATGTTCAGTTCCATTGCTTACAATAATTGTCATGCATAGGAATAATACATAGTGAGATTATGTAAGGAGTGCATGCAGAAATCCAGAGTAATAGTAGCAACCTATGGATAGACCCAAAACCAATAATAGAAGGCAGATAATGGCTTCAGTTAAAAAATACAGATAATGGCTTCTTTACTATTTGTTTCCCACCCAACATGAAACTCATAGTAGACACCGGAGATTAACCAGATAGTAGATAGATACTATTGATTGCGGCCCCGATATGTACCCCACAACCATTTAAAAACTCAAGTTTGACCATTAGTTTGGAGCTGACTCAGAGTCTAATCGGTGAACAGGACGATAAAGTAGCATGTAATATTAAGCGATACATAACATAAGCAGACACGAAAGAGTGCTACCTCTCTTGCGGACCCGTGTAGTCCTCGAGGTCATCTGCTTGGTTGATGATGGTAATGCAGTTTTCATGGCTGTCAACAGCGAGGAAGAAGATCTGAGGCGGCGAAAGATAGTCTGGAGGCCGGATCCCTATTGTGCTGGACCCTTCTGTCGTTGGAGCAGCTGAGCTAGGGTGGACGACGGCACAGCAGGAGCGGGACAAACCACGCAAGGTTTTCTTTGATAACTATCTGTAAGAGAAGTAATTTTGTAAGGGCTCGTTTGAATTGGAGTATTCCAACAATGCAGGGATAGGAAATAGACAGGAATATGATAGGAATGCACATGCAAAGCAAAGAATTTAAAAACACAGGATTACTGCCAATCTGGGTGTTTGATTCACAACAATTGGAAGATCACAGGATGCAAAGAAGCATGGTGAGATTAAGTCAAACCACAAGAAAATGTACGGTTATAATGCTATTATGCTACTATCTCTTAGTCTTGTGCTTCTTGAATAGGAATTTGAAAAGGAGGACAAGTGAAAATTAAAATTCCTACATTTTTTCTTTCAAGGAGACACTAAAGGAACAAATCTATGTGCTCAGTGGACAATATATATAGCATGTAGAGTAAAAAAGGGATGCAACAAGTGTACAACCTCTTTGGCGAAGCCATGTCGATCTCAGCATGATTGGGTTGGCCGGTGAGGATGCTCCGGCTGACTTGGCTTTCGGAGGAGGGGAAGAAGATCTTAGGCATCTGGAGATGGAGCCCGAGGTACTGTTCCGCTGTGATGGAGGGTTTCGTTGTTGGAGCAGCTCCGGTGAGTTGTACGACGCCGAGGCTGAAGCAGGACAAGAGAGACAACAAACAACGTTAACCTGAGTGGAATTCTAATAGCATCTCCAATACATGACG
The DNA here is from genome assembly GCF_002162155.2 of Triticum dicoccoides. NCBI lineage: Eukaryota > Viridiplantae > Streptophyta > Magnoliopsida > Poales > Poaceae > Triticum > Triticum dicoccoides. The sequence goes on along the minus strand of NC_041391.1, from coordinate 431,775,621 downwards.
TAAAATACATAACCACAAAGTGCTAGATGTAAAATACATCAGCCGCTCATCTCTGAACTTAACTGTCGAAACTGAATTTAATTGTCGAAACTAAACTTAACTATCAAAACTGAACTTAACTATCGAAACTGAATTTTGCTATCGAAACTGAATTTTGCTGTCGAAACTGAAGGCACTAGCAAGGTGAGGCTACACGTCGGTCGACTGACTTTTTCATCTCTGGTCAGTCGATTTTGCAGCTGTTGGATACGAAATCAAGGGCCTGCGGTTCATCTTCAACCTCCACCCCCCTGAGCCGCCAGCCACCACCGGCCAAACAGCAGCCCCCCGCCGCCCGCTGCCGGTGGTGCGCTGCCCCGCCCGCCCCAAAAACACTCCCCACCATCGGTCCGCCGCCGCCCCGGCCATCCCTCTAGGCCCCCCCGTGTTGAG
>NC_041391.1:431771895-431774746 GCF_002162155.2 Triticum dicoccoides | reverse complement strand
CCCGCCACCACCAGCGACCACCGCCCCCACCCTGAACCCAAAGGTAGATAGTGGGGTACCTCTCCGGCGAGCCCCCCACCCCTTGAAAATCGACTAACCCAAAAGTTGTTTCAGTCGACTGAAGTGTTGCTAAATCGGAGCAGCACCACAAGCAGGAGAAAGAGCGAGAGCACCAGCGCGAGCAAGAGCAATAGCAAGAGCAGACTAGGCAGGGGACCAAGAGCAAGAGCAGCGCAGTAGCGCAAGCGAGAGCTAAAGCAGCAGCAACTCCTACTGATGTGGACGGCGCCGCCGAGGGAGTGACGCCGTGGAGGAAGTGGCCTGCGATGCCGCCGTGGATGGAGCCGCGCCATGTGGGCTCGGGACCGAGCGCCGGCAGCACCATGAGATCGAATCAAGAAGAAAATGCATTGATTAGTGTACAACCTATTTGGTGGCGCCAATTAGACCGCAACTTCATCCGAGGAAACGGCGATGATGATGCTCTTCCGGTGGTGCAGGTGAAGACGGCGGTGTGGGAATGGAGGTGGGGCGAAAGATGAGGGGAACGTCGGGGCAGCTCGTTGGAGGTGGAGGACGGGGCGGCTGAACCGGCGGGATGACGAGATCGACGACGGATCCTCATCCGGTACGGTGGATGAGGGACGTCGAGGTGTTGCTATGGACGACGTCATCGGGGAAGAGGCTCCTGCTGGGTGGAGGACGGAGTAGGGTCTGGGATTTCGTCGTGGGTTTTCGCGGCCTCGGTGTACGAATGGGTGGGCGGATGGGATGGCAGTGGGGAACCATGGCTTAGGGACGCGCTTGTCAAAAATGTGGGGTAAGTTACGAAAGTACCCCCACCGATTTGAGGCGGTTCTTTCGGTTTAGGGGTACCACGGGCATTTCGCATGTCGGGATTTCACAGGAGGTGGGAGTTTTTGCGCGCGTTGTAATTTCGGAATAGCAAGGCGCGGGTTGAGATGGAGGGAGTTGTCGAAGCACGACGAGACAAAGATATATGTTAAATATTTCGGGCTAACAAGGCGCGGGTTGAAATTTCCAGACAAGCCCCGGTACCAAATCAATGCGCACTACAAATGTCATTCAAAACTTTGAATTCATGTTATGTTCAATTAAAACTACTCAAATGAACGTTTTAGTGCATTCTAAATGTATATACTACCACTTCAATATGAACTAAATTTGAATTCGTTTCTCTATTTGAATAAGATCTACAGTAATGATTGTTTTGAAGTCAAAGCATTTGAATTTGTTTCTCTGTTTTAATAAGATCTACAATCATCATTATTGTCAAGTTAAACCATCGTTTGTGTATTATCTTCACAGCACACCACATAATTAGTCTCGAGTTACATATGAACTATGTGTACTATATGAACTCGACCTCGATTTTTTGAATCCACTTTATTTTGATTTCAAATCACATTACATTTCTAGCTCTAGCTAGATCTTCATAATCTAAACCATGTCTCATATGTATAATGTGTTTATCACATTATGTATGGTGCCCCGCCCCCTACGCCTACAAGTATTTAGATGTGAGTTGCAAACACCACACATTACCACAAATTCAAATAAAATGTGAGAATGTTCGATATATAGTATTGTTTAGATTGTTCGATATTTAGTTGTAAGTTGCAAACGCCACACATTATCACAAATTCAAATAAAATGTGAGATTGTTTGATGTATAGTATGGTTTAGATTGTTTGGCATTTAGCTGTGAGTTGCAAACGCCATGCATTATCACATTATGGTATAACATGTGCACGACACGTGTATCACCGCTATATTCATGCATGCAATGTTTAAAACACTATGATCTCCTATTCAAATATATGAATCCGCTTTCATATCAAATTATGATCTTTGTTAGTCTCTTACACCCACACAATCCTCTAACCTTTGTAGCTACCACTAACTTTCTCTCGTGCATTCACACGCCCTCCTCGCCCTCCCCCTCCCTCGACATTCTATCCACCGGGCACATTCATTTTTTTCTTTAGGTTGTTCTCCGAGAGTCTCCACAACTCCTTTCCGACACACACCAATCGATAAACCTCTCCAGCGATGCCTGCCTACAACATACACACACACGTTCAATCTCCTCCTTTATGTGTCCTTGCCTCGTGTCTCTCATACGGTCACACACACACGTGTAAACTCTCGCCCCTCTTTTCATTGATCTCACAACCGCACACTCCTCCCCCTATCTAGCTAATAGTTGGGCCTCTCGCACCATCTCCTAGCTCCATTCTCTCTGTCTATCCATCTCGCTGGGCCTTATTTGCCTCTAACAAATGGACGTACACCGACCGATCTCTCGCTATACATATAGCTGGCTAGGTCCTTATAACTCATTTTTACCCACGCGTCGATCGATCTACCTCATTAGTCGTGTCTCTCCCTTCCTCCGACAAACAACAATTGATCTACCGATCTAGTTAGGTTTACTTACCAAACACATAGTTCCCCTTCATCATCCATGGATGCGTCCCGACAGATCTATCACGCACAGGCACACACAAACACATCCCCACTCTTATTGATAACATTGCAGTTCCACCCTCAGTTTGTCTAGTAGGCCTCTCCCACCATCTTCGAGAAGCAACTCCATCACCCATCCAACACTCTACCCCTCTCCCTTCCTCTCTCTCTCCTCTCTCTCTGTCCCATCATATTTCACATCCTTAAGTTATGCATGGATGTCGACCGATCTCCCTCAAGACATAGCTGGGTCTCTCCTTCTCAACACATATACGAATCGTTCTACCTCTATAGTTAGGCCTCTGCCTACCCCTCCCCCCACCCCTCCCCCCACACACACCGATACATCGAGCGCTCTAGT
>NC_041391.1:431771079-431771885 GCF_002162155.2 Triticum dicoccoides | reverse complement strand
TCTCACAACCGCACACTCCTCCCCCTATCTAGCTAGTAGTTGGGCCTCTCGCACCACCTCCTAGCTCCATTCTCTCTGTCTATCCGTCTCGCTGGGCCTTATTTGCCTCTAACAAATGGACGTACACCGACCGATCTCTCGCTATACATATAGCTAGCTAGGTCCTTATAACTCGTTTTTACCCACACGTCAATCGATCTACCTCATTAGTTGTGTCTCTCCCTTCCTCCGACAAACAACAATTGATCTACCGATCTAGTTAGGTTTGCTTACCAAACACATGGTTCCCCTTCATCATCCATGGATGCGTCCCGACAGATCTATCATGCACAGGCACACACAGAAACACATCCCCACTCTTATTGATAACATTGCAGTTCCACCCTCAGTTTGTCTAGTAGGCCTCTCCCACCATCTTCGAGAAGCAACTCCATCACCCATCCGGCACTCTACCCCTCTCCCTCCCTCTCCCTCCCTCCCTCTCTCCTCTCTGTCCCATCATATTTCCCGTCCTTCAGTTATGTATGGATGTCGACCGATCTCCCTCAAGACATAGCTGGGTCTCTCCTTCTCAACACATATACGAGTCGTTCTACCTCTATAGTTAGGCCTCTGCCTACCCCTCCCCCCACCCCTCCCCCCACACACACCGATACATCGAGCGCTCTAGTCATGTCTCCCTGCCACACACAAACTTGACATGTGCCCTCTAACATTCCGGTAGGCCAGTCACCCTATATCTTTGACTTTCACACACACACAATTTCGATGGCTCTCTTCATCGATCTCGCACCCACCCACTTGAT
>NC_041391.1:431749383-431771067 GCF_002162155.2 Triticum dicoccoides | reverse complement strand
CAAAAAACACTCATGAACGCGGTTTGTATCTCTCACACACACCCAGGTAGGTGGGGGACGTGCACGAAGAGCAGAGGTGCATGCACGGCGCACGTACTCCCGTCTCTTTCCCAACCACACCTGCGCGGCTACATGGTGGAGCTCATTTCTGTACGAAAAAGGTAGCCCACGTGGTAATTTGGCACATGTACTTGTTGTCCACTTGGTGGAGGGAGGATCGTCTACCACGGGTGAACAAATAAATTGCGACTCGACGCGTTATGTTAAATTAAAAAAAGAGGCAAACCATGTGGGGCCTACCTTAGAGGCAAGGCTCTATACACTGGAGTACTTTTGATGTGCCCCATCAACTTGCAGAACGAGGAGAAGCTTGCTTAGTACGCCGTCTCCCCCGCCCACGGGCGCGGTGGCTCGCAGGATGAGGTGAAGCTTGCTCCGCCTTACGCCTGCTCCCTCGCCCATGCGCACGGTGGCTCGCAGGACGAGGAGAAAAAATTACTACTCCCTCTGTTTACTCCTCGTCCCTACTACCTTGGTTATAGATATTATATCAAATTGTTTGGAATATATATGTCCTTTAGTAGATTTCAATATGAACTACTAGTACATACTCCAAACACTGATGTATATAGACGTATTTTAGAGTGTAGATTCACTCATTTTGCTCCGTATGTAGCACTCTCCCTCGCCCCTCGACCCTCGCCCACATGCTGGATGTGCAACAATTCATTCGGTCTCATATAGCCAGAATGATATATACTGCACTACCATTATTGCTCGACTTCCCGAAGAGGCGAAGAGCCAATCGCAAGGTTAATATTTTGGAGATGCCAAGCGCAAGGTTATAGGAGAACGAGTAGTAGGTGCCGCGTCATTTATAAAAAAAGTTTTTTTTCTTCAGTGGCACGTACGCAATATGATAGGTTCATATGGAGAGAAAAGGAAACCGCTCCACTATATACACAGTCAGGACGGGCCAGCCTACACGGTTGCTTGCTGGGGTTGCTCTCTTCACACTCTCTCGCACAAAACGACTGTGGCCACATCTCTAACATCCCGGTGGATCACGTCCGCTGGGGGAAGGGGTGCATGCTTAGTGTAGATGCGGTCGCCGTCGTCGACGGCGAAAACCCACTGTCGGCACGTCGCGATCAGGAGTCCCTGCCGTTCTCTCTCACAAAGCCGGTGAGGTTGCCTTCGTCCCTTGCTCACTGCCACGACATGGGCAGTTGTTGTCGGTGTCAAAACTGGCGGATCTCGGGTAGGGGGTCCCGATCTGTGCGTCAAGGCTGATGGTAACAAGAAGTAAGGGACACAGATGTTTACCCAGGTTCAGGCCCTCCCGATGGAGGTAAAACCCTACTTCCTACTTGATTAATATTGATGATATGGGTGATACAAGAGTAGATCTACCACGAGATCGTAGAGGCTAAACCCCAGGAGCTAGCCTATGATGGTATGAATGTAATTGTGATCGGCCTTCTAAGGACCAACCTCTCCGGTTTATATGGACACTAGAGAGGGCTAGGGTTTACATGGAGTCGGTTACAAGGAAGGAAATATAATATCCGGATCGCCAAGCTTGCCTTCCACCCCAAGGAAAGTCCCATCAGGACACGGGCCGAAGTCTTGAGTCTTGTATCTTCACACTTCAATAGTCCGGACGTTGTACACAGTCCGGCTGTCCGGATACCCCCTTATCCAGGACTCCCTCAGTAGCCCCTGAACCAGGCTTCAATGACGATGAGTCCGGCACGCAGTATTGTCTTCGGCATTGCAAGGCGGGTTCTTCCTCTGAATACTCCAAAGTACCTGTTACGATGAATAGTGTCCGGTCTCCAATCGATGTTGTGCTCCTCGGCTTCAGCGCCTTAGTAATGACCATCTCAACGTGTCGAGCGAATGCGAGGAGTCAAGGTATTTTTGCATTTTCCACCCTCGATCCTCCGAGCCAACCGTCTATTTGATGGGATAGGGGTTCTCAGATCCAAACCCCACTCTCCTCCCTTGAGCTAGCATCCTAGAGCGCTTCGTGAAAAGCCATTCCAGCATGGCCGGCCGTCGCAGCTCTTCTGCTTGCCCTCCTCTCTCTAAGTCGGGGGATTGGGGAGAGTGCTCAGTTCCCCACAGCCATTTGGTGAAGTTACAAACTCAAGGGTTTCTTCCACCGGCATTCATGGTCTCCGTCCGAGCTGGAATAGCTACTTACGATGGAGGGGAACAAGCGGAGGGATTTCCTAACCCATCTCCGGAGGAGCGAATATGCCTCATCTTGCATCTGCTGAGGGGCGTCGGGTTCCCTATCCACCCGTTTCTCCGCGGGCTCCTGAAGTTCTATGGCCTCCAGCTACACAATCTTACCCCAGCCTCCATTCTGCACATAGCGGGGTATGTCGCCCTTTGCGAGCGATTTTTAGGCTGCGAACCACACTTCGGATTGTGGAGGAAGCTGTTCTGCCTCGTCCACCGCACCCAGGGGGAGTCCCTGTATCAAGTGGGCGGGGCCAAAGTATGGTGCATTGCCGAGACCGGCTACCTGTCCGGCACTCTTGAGAATGCACCAGAAAATTGGCCTTCAGAGTGGTTCTATATGAATGACGTTCCCCTTCTGGACCCAGTCCGGAGGGGTCTCCCCAAGTTCAGCAACGCCCCACCGAGGGCACGCCTAAGCTGGCGTCCCCGGGGCCCTCAAGAAGAGGACACAAGGGATATATTCCTCCTGATGAACATGATAAAGTTGCTGGCCAAGTCCGGACTGACGATTGTTGAGGTCATGGCAATATGCATAAAGCGAGGAGTGCAGCCGCTCCAATATCGGGGGAGGCCCATGTGGCATTACAACGGGGAAGATGACACCACCCACTGTGGTCGTAAGGGTCCGGACTCTGCTGCCGCTTTGGCAAGGATATTGTCCGATTTGTACAAAGGGGAAGAGGAGGAGTTCCTTCGTATAAAAACGTGGGACGGATTCTCCATGTACAACCCCCGGAGTGGGTAAGTTGCCATTCTTTTCCCAGTTTCATTTACTCTATCGTACTTCTGCTAAGATTACTTGCATTAATGCCTCTGAGCAGGAACTGAGGAGGGCCGTGGACGGAATCTTCAGCCCCTCCCCGCAACCAGAGGACCCTGGAAGGGCCCTAGATCCGGGACTCAAAGTAGATCCGGATATTACCGTGGAGCTTGTCAACAGAGTATTTTATCAGGCAAGCTGGGACGGCGCCCTAGTGGCCATTACGGGCGACTCCCCTGGACTGCTTCCCACATCGCGTGTAAGCTGAGCTAAAAAACCCTATCCTCCGAAAAGGACTTTCCCCAGGTATTGTAATTTCACCTTTGAGGCGTCGCTCTATTTGCAGAAACGACGGCCGGAGCGAGGGGCCGAGCCCCTAGGGACTCGTCAACCACGGTCGTCCAGATCGGGCAGGCTCAAGAGGAAGGCGGCGAGGGCTGACACACCACTGCAGAGGTAAAGTCATAGCCTGTCATGCTATCATACAATTTGAAATATGACAGCGTCCTTTGTGTCTGGCAGGAAGAGGAATAACCGGGCTATATCCGGAAACCCCACCAACCACGCCTCCACCAGCCGGGTTCCAGAACCAGCTTCGGGGGCGGAGGCGGATATGGGGCCATCACCGCATAGCTTCCCGACAGAGGGTACAGATATGTGTTCGGCCATGAACTACGAAGTGGAGAGCGCCATGAACCACAGGCGTCGGAAGGCCGTGCTCCGGCACAACATCTTTTTCGAAGAGGCTTTTAATGCCTTCAATTCGGCGGATGCATATGACCGAGCCGCTCGAGGCGGACTTGCCTAAGCGACAAGCCAGTATACCAAAGACATACGGGTAAGAGATTTTGATGAGTATGCCTAGCAATAGCCCGTGAGACTTAGAATAGTTGGGACAACTGTTTGAAGGATCAATATATCCACAGGTCCTTGTGGACAAGAATGAACATTTGGCGCGGGAGCTGGAGGCCTGCAAGGCCCAATTATCTGATGCTGTAGCCAAGTTAGAGGGATCCCAAAAGGCCCCCGCCGGTACTATTTGTCTACATTATACATAGATGTTCTAGGCTAGTGCGGTTAGTCTAACAGTAAGTTCTGCAGACAATCCTGGAGTGAATCCGGATGGCGCCGCGGGTGATGACTCGCATCTCCAACGGCAACTAAAGGCCGGCGAGCGCATCCTTACGCAGGTGACACAAGAGAAGAACAGGCTTCATGATGCCAATATTCGTTTGGACGTGGAATTAAAGGACGTCCGCGCACAACTGGTCGACTCCGTGAAGGAGAACGAAAAACTTCGTCGCGGCATTTTTGGTAAGAGCGCAAGCGAACCGTTTGATAGTTCGGCGAGGAAGTTTATTAAAAAGATTTTTTCCTTGCAGGAATGTTAATGGGTCGCCCTGAAGAGTAGATGCCCTCATATGCAGGTGATTTGCTGCAAGAACTGTCGCAAATGCACGAGCGTGCCCGGCAGGTGATGCACGGTGTTGCCCAGGCCTTGTGGCCATCAGGCCTACTGCCGAATGGCATGGGGGACCTTGCGGACCTGCTCCAAGAAGCCCGGCGGCGCTTCCTTGTGTGGAAGATATCAGCCTGCCGGCAAGGAGCAAGAGAAGCCTGGGCGATGGTGAAAACGCGGTACACCAAGCCGGAGCCTAACCATATGGCCGAAGTGGGACCGGCGGGGCCTGATGGGCAAGAAATTCCCGTGAGCCTAGTGTATGACCAGGTAGCATTAGCCGCTAAGTATTCTCAGCAAGATTGTAGGCTAGATAACCTATTAGATGGTATAGAGGAGGAATATATTCATTCTCAGTGACTGTGTAAATTTACTGGCATAAGTAGCCTCTAGCCGGATTGAAATCATTTGTCATGGCGGACCTTTTCGCTTCAGCCCCCGGGCCCTATAGTCCGGGGTGGGTCCAAATACCTGCTCGGTTATGCGAAAACCGGGGCATGCTTGGAGACCAGGCGTAGGGGTCATAGGTGCTTGAACAGACAAGTACCCAACTAGTTATGTTATATTGCATGGATAGCAAGAAACATCTTCTAGGGAGAATAGTTCCGTTAGGGGTTCCTTTCCCTTGGTATCCATGTGTCGATGCACATGTCCAAACTACACGCGATGGCGCAGGATACAAAGCTTCTGGGGTTCTTTGTTGTAACCAACGAATACATCCTTTGTTCACTGATCGAATATTCTCTTAAGGAAACTAGCTTTCGGCTTCACCCAGTCTGAGGTACACATCCGGCTCAACCGGCAGTAACAATCGCAGAGGTGCTCCCCTTATGCCCTAGCCGAATTAACGGGAATGTAGGGCATAAACACAAGAGCCAGGCAACCCAGCTTGGCCACATCTTAAGTCATATCGATGCATATAATGGTAAAGAAAAGGCACATATGGAGAAAGAACGCATATGTGATGGGCAAAAAGCCATTAAAGTAATTATGTCGAGCTTCCGAATGGGAAGCCCCCAGATACAGCTTGCACACATGGTACGGCCGGGATAATCTGAGAATCCGCACTGTATTAAATACTTTGTGCGAATGGAAAGAGGGTCAAGAAAGGAGAGAAATTGTGGTGGAGCATAATTTAAAAATGAGGGGTGAGGAGACGAAAACTGTGTTCGGCGTTAGGCGTAGAATATCCAGAGTCTAGCCGCGTTCCATGGGTTCGGCTCGCGTCTATTGTCAGATGCATTGCATAGGCGGTACGCTCCTCTGGTGAGAACTTTGTCGATGACGAAGGGACCTTCCCATCTGGGTTTGAGTTTGTCCTTCTTCTTCTCCGGTAGGCGTAGAATGAGCTCGCCAATATTGTAAGTTTTGGCCAGCACTTCTCTACTTTGATATCACCGAGCCTGCTGCTGATAGAATGCGGAACTGGCTTTTGCAACGTCGCGCTCCTCCTCCAGGGTGTCCAAGTTATCCTGCCGATCTAACTTGGCTTCCTTCTCTTCGTACATGTGTACGCGTGGCGAATCATGTATTATGTCGCAGGGTAGTACTGCTTCCGCACCGTACACCATAAAGAATGGTGTGTATCCGGTGGTTCAATTCGGTGTGGTCCGCAGTCCCCAGAGTACAGAGTTGAGCTCCTCTACCCAGTGTGTATCCGATTCTGTTAAAGATTGCACTAATCTGGGTTCTATGCCGCTAATGATAAGACCATTTGCCCGTTCGACCTGGCCGTTTGTTTGCGGGTGGTAGACGGAAGCGTAGTCGAGCTTAACGCCCATTTTACTGCACCAAGTTTTTACTTCATCGGCTGTGAAATTTGAGCCATTATCAGTGATGATGCTGTGGGGGACACCATACCGGTGTACAACCCCGGATATGAAGTCTATTACTGGTCCACCATGACCAATAGGTATTTTTTACTGTACAACCCCGGATAACGCCCATTTAACTGGTTTGGCTTCGATCCATTTGGTGAATTTGTCCACCATGACCAATAGGTATTTTTTCTTATGGCTTACCCCTTTAAGGGGTCCGACCATATCCAGACCCCAGACCGCGAAGGGCCAATTTATGGGGATTGTTTGGAGAGCGGTAGGGGGCATATGACTCTGATTGGCGAAGAGCTGGCGGCCGATGCAATGTTGGACAAGGTCCTGTGCATCTGCTCGGGCCGTCGGCCAATAGAAGCCTGTTCGGAAGGCTTTGCTGACTAGCGCTCGAGCTGCGGCGAGGTTCGAATCCCCGCGCACTTCCAGGCATTGGATGCCCATAGAGACTGCCATCCGAAGACCATGTAACAGGGCCTAATATTTGGCCGCATTGTTGGAATCTGTGTATAATATTTGTAGGACGTACTGGACCGTGTCCCCGGTGGGAGACATCAGGACTACCCCTGCTCCCAGTCCGGCCAGCATTTTGGAGCCGTCAAAGTGCATGATCCAGTTGGAGTATGCGTCGTACTCTTTAGGGAGTTCGGCTTCTGTCCATTCGGTGACAAAGTCAGCCAATACTTGTGACTTAATGGCTTGCCGCAATTTGTATGTTATGTCGAACGGCAGGAGCTCGATAGCCCATTTAGCAATCCGGCCCATAGCATCACAGTTATTAATTATGTCGTTGAGTGGTATTTCGGAGGCGACAGTAATCGAACACTCTTGAAAGTAGTGTCTTAGCTTCCGAGATGCCATGAAGACTGCGTATGCTATTTTTTGATAGTGCGGGTATCGGGATATACATGGGGTGAGGACCGTTGATACGTAGTAAACTGGCTTTTGAAGCGGGAATTTGTATCCGTCCATTTCTCGTTCGACGACGAGTACTGTGCTTACCACTTGATGTGTTGCAGCTATGTATAGTAGCATAGGTTCGCTGATGTTTGGCGCTGTTAGGACCGGATTACCTGCCAATAAGGTCTTTATCTCATCGAGTCCGGCCGCGGCTGCATCTGTCCATACAAAGTGTTCGGTGCACCGCAGGAGGCAGTAAAGAGACAATGCCTTTTCTCCTAGCCTGGATATAAAGCGGATCAAAGCGGCCACGCATCCCGCTAGCTTCTGGATGTGCTTGAGGTCTATTGGTATGGCCAACTGCGACAGGGCTCGGATTTTTGCTGGATTTTCTTCTATTCCTCTATTGGAAACAATGAAGCCCAGGAGCTTCCCCGAAGGGACACCGAAAACACATTTTTCCGGATTCAACTTGATGTCGTATGTCCGGAGGTTATCGAATGTGAGCCTCAAGTCATCTATTAGGGTCTCGACGTGTCTGGTTTTATGACAATGTTGTCCACATATGCTTCCACTGTTTTGCCGATTTGTTTCTCCAGGCATGTTTGGATCATGCATTGATAGGTTGCGCCGGAATTCTTGAGCCCGAAGGGCATAGTGTTGAAGCAAAAAGGGCCATATGGCGTTATAAAAGTTGTTGCAGCTTGGTCAGACTCTGCCATCTTTATTTGATGGTATCCAGAGTATGCGTCAAGAAAACACAACGAGTCGTGTCCAGCTGTGGCATCGATGATTTGATCGATGCGAGGGAGGGGAAAGGGATCCTTGGGGCAAGCCTTGTTGAGGTCTTTGAATTCGATGCATAGGCGCCAGGATTTGTCCTTTTTTGGCACCATTACTAAATTCGCCAGCCAATCCGGATGTTTAATATCTCTGATGAATCCAGCCTCAAGTAGCTTGGCTAGCTCTTCCCCCATGGCCTGTTGTTTGGGTTCTGAAAACTGCCTTAGGGTCTGTTTGACCGGTTTGTATCCCTTTAGTATGTTGAGGTTGTGTTCGGCTAGCCGGCGTGGGATGCCTAGCATGACCGAAGGGTGCCAAGAAAAAATGTCCCAATTGTCGCGTAAGAAATCTCGCAGTGCAGCGTCCATCACGGGGCTCAATTGTGTTCCGATGGATGCTGTTGTCTTGGGATCCGTTGGGTTGACCTGGAATTTGGCTATCTCGTCTGCAGGTTTAAATGAGGTGGACTTGGGTTGTTTGTCGAGTATCACATCGTCTCTGTCCATAGTGGCCCGCAGTGTTGTTAACTCTTCGGCTGCCAGGGCTTCAGATAATGCTTCCAGGGCTAGTGCGGCGGTTTTGTTTTCGGCGCGGAGTGCAACGTCCGGATCACTGGCTAGAGTGATGATTCCATTGGGCCCGGGCATTTTAAGCTTCATGTACCTGTAATGGGGTACAACTTGAAAGCTTGTAAACGCGTCCCGCCCTAGAAGGGTGTGGTATCCGCTGCTGAAAGGAGCCACTTGGAATGTGATTTCTTCGGACCTATAATTCTCCAGAGTGCCGAATACCACATCGAGTGTGATTTTTCCCGCGCACCGTGCTTCCTGAGTAGGGATGATTCCCCTGAAGGTGGTGCCGCTTTGCTCAATGCGGCCTTTATCAATCTCCAATTTGTTGAGCGTTTCTTCATAGATCAAGTTTAACCCGCTTCCGCCATCCATGAGTACTTTGGTTAGCCGGAAGCCGTCCACGATTGGGCTAAGGACTAGAGCGGCCGGTGCCCGGACAGTCTGGAATCGAGGTTCGTCACTGGCATTGAAAGTTATAGCCGTGTCGTTCCAGGGGTTCATCTTTGGCACATGGCAAATTTCCGCAGGGCTTCGGTGAGCCCGCTTGCGCCTGTTGTTCGAGGCGAAAGTCTCGAAGACTGTTAGTACCGTATTGTGTCCGTGGGCAGGATATTGTTCCGCTTCATGGCTCGCAAGAAGATCCTCGCCGCTTTTTGCCACCTGCCGGAGTATCCAACACGCCCTAAGGCCATGAGTTGGCATTGTATCCGGCGTACTGTGGAGCTTACATGGCCCGTCGAGCCATTCTTCCAATACGGATCCCCGCCCTGGGGTGGGCTTCAGTTTCTTGGGGATTGGATTGGACGTCTTACGAGAATTCGTCCATTTGGTTCGGACAAAGGTCTTGGTGAGAGTGGTACTATCCGAAAATTCTGTTTGGGTCTTCCAAGCGTTCTCCATTGCACAATACTTTTGTACTATGGTTGCCAAGTCCGCGAAACGTATTATCTCGCGGAGGCTTATAGCATTGAGGAGCCCCTCGTCCGTGCAGTTTTTGCAGAAGAGTGAGACCATGTTCTCCTCGCAGCAGTCCTTGACCTTGTTGAGCGCAAGGAGGCATCTGGCCCAGTAATGATGTACCGTCTCCTAGGGCTCTTTCCTGATGCGGGAGAGACAGTTTAAGTCCAAATAAGTGTTGTTAGCAGAATCTGAATTATGATCTGATCTAATGCCCAGGGGCGCGGGCGGTTCTGAGCCCAACAGCTCGGAATCCGGGATGCTACCCGATTCCTTCGGTCCAACGCCCGATCCAAAGTCCAGGACCTGGGGCAAGTTGTCCTCTGAGCAGATATTCGGCTCAAGGAGTTCGGCGATCCGAACATAATTCGTCCTCAAAGCTGGGGGACGATCCGCATGTGGTTTATCCACAATCGCTATCTCATGGGTGGCCGGCGGGGATCTGATGTCCCTTCGGTTGGGTTTAATCCCAATCCGGTCGTAGTTCGTAGCGACTCCAAGAGCGGCGATGCGATCCAAGAGTTCATTAAAGGAGGAGAGCTCCATTGGATCCATCTATTCAGCAAGTTCTGAACTGACCGGAAGGTTATGATTGATGACCCGAGAGGCCATCGTCGGCTCTGTCGTCGACGGGGCGGCCATGATAAAGTCGCCGAGCCGGAGCGTCTGGCCTACAGCCAGAGCTCCCTCCGAAGTAATGTCGTCCTTGAAGACGAGTCGAGCCATCAAGCCTTGTAGAGACGCCACAGAGGAACTCTCAATGGAAGCACCAATGTCGGTGTCAAAACCAGCGGATCTCGGGTAGGGGGTCCCGATCTGTGCGTCAAGGCTGATGGTAACAAGAAGTAAGGGACACAGATGTTTACCCAGGTTCGGGCCCTCTCGATGGAGGTAAAACCCTACTTCCTGCTTGATTAATATTGATGATATGGGTGATACGAGAGTAGATCTACCACGAGATCGTAGAGGCTAAACCCTAGGAGCTAGCCTATGATGGTATGAATGTAATTGTGATCGGCCTTCTAAGGACCAACCTCTCCGGTTTATATAGACACCGAAGAGGGCTAGGGTTTACATGGAGTCGGTTACAAGGAAGGAAATATAATATCCGGATCGCCAAGCTTGCCTTCCACGCCAAGGAAAGTCCCATCCGGACACGGGCTGAAGTCTTGAGTCTTGTATCTTCACGCTTCAATAGTCTGGACATTGTACACAGTCCGGCTGTCTGGATACCCCCTTATCCAGGACTCCCTCAGTTGCCACCTCCCGCCGCCCTCCTCAAGGTTGAGCTACGTCCCTCAGGTACAACTCCCTTTACAGCCGGCTTGCACCACTGCTCCAGCTGCCCACATCACTCCCTGTGGATATTTCTCTACTTCTTTGCCCCGCACATACCTCTACTAGCTTCTACGTACTGTATTTGTGATGAGTTTATGTCTCATCAACTAGTCCCAGTAATCTTGTTCTAATCATGCTTCTTCAATTTCTTTGCCACAGGGATGCTCATCTCGATTTTGGTGAAACTTCACAAAGTGATCCGATGGTCAAAAGGTTGCAAACTTCATTTATTAGGAAGCTCGAACGTTGCCAGCAAATTGAAGCCGGGTTAGGGTTCATGGTTCAAGGGCTAGGGACTGCATGGATCGTTTTTTTCTTTAGCTGCCTTTGTTCCAAAATAAGTGTCAACTTTAGTAGTAGTACAACTTTGTACTAAAGTTTGCACAAAGTTGAGACACTTATTTTGGAACGGAGGGAGTACATATTTGCTATGATATGTCAATCATTGAGATGCAATAGCATGCATGTTAGTCTGCTTTGTATTTGATGAAATGTTGCAACGGGCAACCTTGGACGCAAGATACATGTTACAGAAGCTGGAAGCTTCATAGCATTGTACAAATTTATCTCGCTGATAAATTACAGTACATACTATACTAATACTTCCTCCATTCCTAAATATAAGTCTTTGTAGAGATTTCACCATGAACCACATGCGGATGTATATAGATGAATTTTAAGTGTAGATTCATTCATTTTGTTCCGTATGTAGTTCACCTAGTGGAATCTCTACAAAGACTTATCTACTCACTACTAGGAATTCTCTATCCTCTCCTTAAGCCACATCATCAAAATTAATGTAGTCGTTAGATGAACTAAATTAGTCCATAATAGCCGTCTGATCTAGACGTTGAGAGGCTCCGCACTAAGCCACATGCAAGCATGCAGAAATACCGTGGCATGCATGTGAGTGGGTTTTAAATCACATCAACATGTCTGCATGCAAGCATGCACCCGTAGCATGCATGTAAGTGAGCTTTTAAGTCCCATTAACATGTCAAAAAGAAAAATATAATCCCATTATGCAGTAGGACTTGGCTGATCGTTTTTCCTTACGTGGGATGATCTAAATGATGATGGGAGTTTATTTAGTTTGGCTACCACATTTGTCATGCGGTTATAGAGTTTTTTTTAGTTCTATGAAATCGATAATTTTGCGCAGAGAGATATACGGCTGTTCCGCGGCAACGCGCGGGGACTCATCTAGTAATATTTAGGAACGAAGGGAGTACTATGTAAAGAGTTAGGTGTCGCATGGTGATAGTGTGAGGTAGGCCATGTAATCACTGAGCCTGCGTGTTTTCACTGCTCTTGCACTCCTTCGCTGTAAGAATGGAGAAAATTGTAATCTAGTAGTACCTCCTTTCGCCGAAAGCGTGGGACATCCAGCAGTCCTACCACCTCAGTAATAAAGACCAATGAGCCGTCAAATCACATAGACCCAGCAGTAAGTTGGATGGAGTAAGCAACCATCACTCTTGCGCCAGTGAGAGGTCACGTCCGCTCTGCCCGGGCATGAATGCGGCACCGATTCTTTGGAGCGGTGCTGATCGTTTCGGGCAGGAAGCGCGCGCGGGTGATGGGGGGGCTTTGGGTGGGCCAGGCTGGTCAGGAGCGGGTGTGGCAGCTGTTCGCATGTCCCTACCGGACACGCCCGGAAACGAGAGGATGCACCGACTCTCATGGCTAAAATCGTACACTACACACCATCTCTCTATAGGAGTAGGTCGATCTGTCGCTCTCTCTAACCCACACATGTTGTTAAACACACACACACACGCATGCACGCACGCACGCACACGCACGCAGCTTGGTCCCGTTGCACCTTCTAACATGACTTATTACACCTAGACGGAGGGAGTAGTAAGTATACGAGATATGGTGGCACACTGACTTAAGTCGAATACAAGTGCTCAAAATTGTGTGCATGTTATAATAAGGATTCACTTAAAATAGTACGTGAGCGAACAGAGGGATCAATTGGACAGTGTTCCCGAGTAGTAGCGAGATGTGTGAGGTAAAATACACCGCTGGCGCTTTTAATTTTTCTTATTAATTTGTTTGTTTCACCCTCTGACTGGTGGGACCCAGCATACTACATGGAGAGAGGTAAGGTGACTAAGGCTGCATTATTTCTGCACCACTGTGGATAGTCTTACCACCAAAGCCACATGACACGATTATGATTGAAATTCCAATGACTCCCACACACAGAAAAAAAACAGGGCATGCTTGTCACACGAATGCACGAATGTATAAAAGGTTATTTTCCTCTCGTTGAACATAACGGGAGGGTTGTGTAGCTGGTTAGCCTGTTCGCTCATCAAACTTGAGGTCTCGGGTTCGATAACTACACTTGAGCATAATTCGTTCCAGGAGGATTCTTTGACTGGTCAAAATGGATGGATACGGAGGTATACGATCTCGTAGTGACCGTATAATCACATCATCACGTATAAGCTGCAGCCTCGGCCCTTGTTTTCTAGGGTTTGCATGCTTCACACTCTCTCTCCAGTATATATACACACTGGAGCCTCAACGCTTGTAGTTGCTATCTTCACACTCTCTCGCCCTCTCCAGATCTAAACAAGACTTCGTTGGCCTCTCTATCCCCTCACTGCAGCTCAAAGAGCCGGCAGGATCCGTCTGCCGGGAAGGGAAGGAGGCTTAACGCTGTCGCCGTCGGTAAGGGAGGGAATCCACTACCGGCGCAGCTGTTCACTTTCACCCAGCGGCGGCGCGGGAGGGCCTACGACCCCTTCTTCTTCGCCGTCATCCCATCGCCCACCGAACCACGCCCCAAGAACCTTAAGGTATAATTTACTTAATCCACATGCATTGCTCTAGCTGCATGTATACCATGAATCTTGGACGTGGTCCAAAGAGGAAAGGAGTGGGGGAAAGTAGTGGGAAAAGTTGTATATAGCATGAATCTAGGACTTGGTTCAAAGAGGAATGAAGGGGGAAAGTTGTATAGCATGAATCTAGGACATGGTTCAAAGAGGAAAGGAATGGGGGAAAGTAGTGGGGAAAGTTGTATCGCATAAATCTAGGACGTGGTTCAAAGAGGAAAGGAAGGGGTGAAGTACTAGTACAGACTGCCTATCCAGCACCCACGTTGGTCGAAAAGGGAAAACAATGGCAAACGCAATGCGCACATGTGTAACAAACTGATCTTTTGTTTTGGGGGACAAGGTTGTAGAGTTCGAGCAGGACTAGATTTGTTGCGCTCACATAGGGGAAGGTGTCTAAAGATAACAAAACTAGGACCAACACAAATACGCTCCTTGGTTGTTTTGTTGTTTGTTGCAACAGACTGTGCATGACCATAGTACATCGGTAGATGCACATGGTGCTGGTGCGTCCACTGTCCCGTGCAACTCATTAGTGTTGTTAATCTAAGGACCTGCTTGGTTAAAAACTCCCTAGTCCCTACCTGCTTGGTTCCAGGGACTAAACATGGACTAGAGGTTATTAAATGACATGCTAAAAGACCATTTTACCCCTAGTAATGAACTAATAGAGACAAGGTGCGATGCATGGCAAGGGCAACTGTTGGAAAAAGTCCCAAAAAGACTCACTCGGGGTCTTCTTTCTTTAGTCCCAAATACCCACTTTTAGTCCCTAAAAGTCCCTCCTGTTTGCTTTAGATGGGACTGACATGGAGTTTTTTTTAGTCCCTACACCAAAATGTCCCTGTAAACAAACACCCTCTAATAATGCCGCTGGAACATTGATGCAATGCCACAGTTAAAAGCAAATTACATGTTTAACAAATTCTATTGTTAATATAATCTCTATGTTAATATTAATCAATGCCACCATTTGAGTAATGCTACTGTCTTGCTTTCTTTCCCATTTAGATAAGGTAGATGCTTCTTTTTGTTGGCTTCTGTGTCATCCATCGTTATTGACCACTAATTGTTTCCTTTGCACCTCTGTGTAAACAGGGTTATCTACTTCACCTCGTTGCCATTGTGAACTTTTGTTGCACTGCACAACACTTTTGTTTTAAGAGTGTTTTGTGCAGTTCAACCAAAATGTCACACCGACAACGTTGCTTGATTGCTTGATCTTAGTGGAACTGCACAAGAGGAGATCTTACTTCCTATCCGTGTTGGCAAATTTGGTTCAGATCTTCTTCTTGTGAGTTGTTTGAAATCCGCATCATGAGAGGTCAGTACTAGCCTTCTTTCACATGATTCTGTAGTGTGCTTTCATATGTTGTGCTACTTGTACAATAATGTTGCTTCATTTTAGTGAACTGCACAAATGGAGACAAGACTTCCAATCTGTATGTGCACCGTAATATCCCATTGAGGTAAGATAAGGATATTTCACAACTGTTGGCCTGTATTTTTCCACTTTCATCAAAAAATTAAGTTTGGTACTATACTTGTGCTCCCTAATTGACATGCCAAATCTTACATTGAAGGTGAAGCTTGTCTGTTATTGAACCAAGTGATGAAGGGGAAGAACAAGCAGAACAAAAACAAAAATCAACTCCCGGTGGTGTAATGAAGCACTGGAACTGTGATGACACAAGTAATGATATAGTTCTGCATCTTAATTTATTGCTATGGCTGGAACAAGCAATTGCTTTGCCACTGATTTGATGCCACTCTTAATGTAACACGTAATTATCTCTACTTGTGCAAACAGGGATCTTCTTTGAAGATACCATATATTTTAGTGGAACTGCACAAGAAGATGTTGGAAACATTAAACTAATCGAGGAGTATATAGTAAGCATGGCCACCACCGTAGATAGCAACAGATGGTTCCGGAGAAGTGCTTCATATGTATGCTCTACACAATAAGCCTCCTGACAAAGGTTGGTACTCGCCCACTGATTTCATCCATATGATTGAGCTTTGTCATCTCTATCGGTGTTGTGCTACTGTTTAGATACTGTCATGAAAAAGTGGTATTGTCCTTAAGAAGTGCTTCATCTGTGTTGTTTTAAATATTTCATTTCCTTTTTTTTTCGGGCAAACAGGGATGCTAGCATTTAGTAGTCCTCTTGTCTTTGCACAACAGGATCATCTTCCTCTGAAGAAGAATATGGAGTACGTGAAGTGACTAGTTCCGATTATGCCAGGATGAAGAAGCCCTATCTATCTTCTCATCAGAAGGAGCAGTTGAAGGATGGTTACATTACTCCCCACAAGACCAAACTAACTTCAGCTCAGAAGGACTGACAAATCTCCATTTTTTGTTGTGATGCGCGAGTACAATGTTGTTCTAGGATTCTTTCTGGTGAGTTCCATTTTTCTAAAAGTGTGCTCTACATGGACCATGTAGGTGCCTGTTTAAACTGTCAATTCATAGTACAGTTTGATTTATACTAATTACTTTTTTGTATTTGTGCAAACAGGGGTGCTCAGCTTGATTTCAATGGGAACTACAAAAAATGTTCATGAATACATCGAATCATTCATTTCCACCACAAGCAAGGAGGTGCCAATGAGTTCAAGGCGTTGCAACATATAAGGGCGAAATCATACAAGCTACACGCGAATTTGGTTGATTTTGGTGGAACTGCACAAAAATAACAGCTAGTTTATTTAGCACGAGGTGCCATGTCAATGTACGAACTGATGGCAAACCCTGCCCATTCCACAATCGTAGGCATTTAATATTTTGGAATGGGACAACCTTGTCAAATTTTGCTCATTGATTTTAGCAAGACATGCATTTGATATTTTTGAATGGGACGCCCTTTGCTGTCAGCAGCGTCAATCAATTTTTTCTTTATTCTTTAGTTGTGAAGTAAATATTGCCTCTGATATGTGAGTCGCTGAGATGCATAATCATCAATAGGTTTGAATGTTCTCTATGAATTGCCAGCCCTGTGTGTTTGATTATAATGTATAGAAACGCTAAAAATCTGCTCAAACTCTTTGTACTCCTTCTGTTCCTTTTTAGTTCGCACATTGTGAAAGTGCATACATTTTTGTATAAGATTGGTCAAAGTAGAGATACTTTGACTGCAGACAAAGCTTGTATGCAGACTAGAAAGGACCGGAGGGAGTACATGTGAAACTGCTGCAAACAAGGTGATCACCCTGGGAATAATGCTAGTACGTATTGTTTTGCATGTTCATCCAAATCCAGTGATACAGGAATTCGAACTAATCGAAATAAATTCATTCATACTCGGTCGGATTTCATATAAACATGCCGGATTTCGTTACATTACATACATTCTTCAACAAAAAAGGGGTGCGCTTGAGGTATAATTAATTAACCGAAGCTACCCACCTGTGTCCCACTGAGCCGAACAGAAGCTTAAGTGACTTAACTACAGATGTAGTTGCCTAACTGACATGTGGCCTGTTGGGCCCACGTGTCAGTCAGCCAACTACACTAGCAGTTAAGTAGAAGCAGCGTTCTTCTCCAACGCAGCTCTCCGACTCCATGTCGCTGCCAGGAAGCTAACCGGCCGTCAATGGTCAACCCTCCTAGCTTGGCTTCAACCGAAGGGTAGCAGCGGTGGCCTTACTTGGACCCGAGCGGCGGTGACCTACCGTGTTATACTCTTCCTCGTTTTCTGTGTGGCGTGGCCTCGTTGGCAGCGGGGCGGTGCCTCAGTGGAGCCGGCGATGTCCTCTGTCTCATTGCCGGCAGACAGCGCCTCGGCGGAGCGGCGGAAATCCTCCCCCTCATTGCCGGCAGGGTGGGGCCTCGACTGAGTCGGCGATGTCCTCTGCCTCGTTGTTGGCAGGACGGGGCCTCGGCGGAGCCGGCAGTGTCCCCTGCCTCGTTGTTGGGGCCGTGGGGCCTCGGCGGAGCAGGGCCTCATCGATGCCAGCCGAGCGGGGACTTGTCGGAGTCGGCATTGTCCTCTGCCTCATCCTCGGTCTCGCCAAACAGCGCCTCACCCGCTTCATCGCCCTCTTTGTAGGCGGCCGCAGCCTCCACCACCCGCATGCGGTACCGCCAGCACTCAAGGCGGCCCTTGCGGGTGGAGCAGTACGAGTCGAGCAGCGCCTCCTGCTCCGCCCGCTCCGCGGCGATCTGCTCCTCCGCCTGCAGGTGCTCCTTGAGGAGGTGGTGGTTGTAGGCGGCGTTGGCTTGCGCCTCCCAGAACTGCTCCTCACGCATCTGCCTCACCGTGTCCATATAATGGGCAAGGGCCTCGCCGATGGTCATGGTGCAATGCACCGGCGAGGATGGCACGGAGGAGGGGGTTGGTGCCGGATCGTCGACTACCATGTTCTCCATTGGGACGTCGTCCTCCTCTGGCTGCCTGCCGGCCAGCCGGTCGGCAGCAATGGCTGCCATCTCCTTGTGGTCCGTCGTCCGCCCATCCCGAAGAGCGCTGGAGTGCGAGGAAGCCATGGTGGGCAGTACTGGTGTGGACAGGAGAAAGGGAACGGATTCCAATGAGTATGGCTATGGCCGGCGCAACAGTTTATATAGCAATGGTGGGCGGCGGAGGGACTGACGTGTGGCGCCGGAGTAGCCGCCTCGGCAACCGCGTATCATTAATGTGGGCGGAAGATGGACGGCCGGATGGCACTTGTGTCATTTGAAGGCGGATCAATCGCCTGCACCGGGAAGCGGGGCGGGCGGCATTGACTGTTTCGGGCGGAAAGCACGCGTGGGCGAGGAGATGACTTTACTTGGAGAGGATGACAATGGGGACCCACCAGGGCCATAGCCTCACGTACGCAAGTGCCTCCTTATTATTATATATATATATATAATTTATTTTGCTTCCTCCTGGTTTCCTGACATCACGGTCCCACACCATTGTCAACCTATGTACTCCCTTTCCGGTTTATAGGGCTTATCTCAAAATTTTAGTTTTTCCATTTTATAAGGATCAATTTGGTTGTTTTCCATCACATGTTTAGATTCCAAGGTGCATTAAATCATTGCATGCAAGTATTAAGAGAAAATTGACCAATGCATGTACTTTATGCATGCATGCATTGCAATTAATGCATTGATAAACATAATTTTTTGAGGATAACAAGAGTATTAATTAGGTGCTTTTGCAAAACTACAAAAAGTATTCCACCACTCACCATCTACCTTGATTGGTGAGATTTTTGAATTGAGCACTGTAAACCGGAAAGGAGGGAGTAGTCAATAAATGAGAGAATTGCACAAGAAGAGGCCGACAGCTGGGACCAAGCAGCTCGAGTAGTATTTGTGTTTTTGAGGTGTGAGCAATGCAGAGTTTTTCAATGTTTAGCCCAGATATTAAGTTTTCTCCTCTGAACAACAACGAAAACATCGCTGCAGGTATTAACTGGGCGGGCTGTGGCCCGTCTAGCCCAGGCCAGATATCCAGCCCAGATATTAAGTTTTTTCAAGCTGAAAATGGCTAGCCCAACTATACTTTTTTTAGGAATACCTAGGCAAGGTCAAGTTGTTATTCTCCACCCCATTGGGCTGCAAATCTTTCCTAGGAGGGATGCATTAGGCTTAACAAGAAAATGGGCTTTAAGAAATAATAAATGGGATGTAATTATAAAAACTGGGTAGTAACTATAAAAAATGCACCAAACACGTAATTACTTTATAAAATATATTTTTGGATATTGAGTTAATTTCATTAATTGTTGCGAGCGCAATGTTTTGTTGGATTTTTACTTAATATAAATTTATATTGAAATTGTATTTAATTTGACTAGAAATTTCGGGATAAAAATATTTCGGATCCCATCAAAATGTGGGAAATTTTATTGAATTCTATTTTCAACGGTTGGTTGAAATGGGCTATACTTTTAACAAACTGTAAATGGGCTCTAGTAAATTCCATTAGAATTCAAAAATGGGTTGCACATTCTTACATATCTCAAATGGGCTATAAGTTCTCTGCCACACACTTCTGGCCTTACTAAGTTGATGCGTCCCCTAAAAAAAAGAGAGTTGACGCGTATGCAAGGTTTTATCAATTTATAGTCAACACACGGTTCTAGCAGCAGTGGCCGTTGGATGTCCATCCAATGGATGTTGTGCTTCTTCTTCAATCTCGGATATTCTAGCTTCACCCGCCCAAAAAATGATTCCTCCCCCTGACATCTCGGGCGCACCATTTCGGAAGCTGACCTGTGGGCCTACTAAGTTGACGTACCAAGGGCTTTGTCAACTTAGTCAATATAAACGATTCTAGTTGTAGTGACTGTATGATGTCCATCCAACGGCCTTCGTGCTTCTTCAACCTCTAATCTTCTTGCTCCAGCCGCCCAAAGCAGCGCCGGTCGTGCCGCCTGCTCCTGCCTCCTGTGGCCGACTGTACTGCCGTGGAGGCCTCACCTCCCCCTACTACTCCCACCGTTGGCCAGGCCATCCCTCCACTCACCCACACCCCCTGTTATTCTGTGGCGACGGCAGCACAGCCGAACCAGTGAACCCACGTACTCCTCTCCGCGTGTGCATCCAATGCCACGTCTTCCTCGGATCCATGTCGTCCCCTTCCTAGGCCTCGCCGTCGTCCACCGCCGTGGTGCTCTCGGTGCGGCGTGGTCAACGTGGTCAAGGAATGACTTCCATCGGACGTGGACTGTACGTGGAGAGGCTGACAGCTGAGTCCAAGGCAGCCGCAAGGAAGTGCCTCCTTATTACGCGCAAAATAATTATTCCTCCACCTGACAGCGGGGACCCATCGGACGGGCCACCGTATTTTGCGAAAAAAATGATCCGCCCCTGACTATTGGGACCCACCAGCTACATCTTCGCACGCAAGGAAGTGCATCCGGGAAAAAACGATTCGCCCCCATGACTGCTGGGACCCACCAGCTACATCTTCGCATGCAAGGAAGTGCGTCCGGGAAAAAAACGATTCGCCCCCTGACTGCTGGGACCCACCAGCTACACCTTCGCACGCAAGGAAGTGCGTCCGGGCAAAAAAAAACGATTCGCCCCCCTGACCGCTGGGACCCACCAGCTACATCTTCGCACGCAAGTAAGTGCCTGACAGTCGGGACCCACCTAGTCGAAGCGTACATAGCGTTGTCATTCTGTTCGCGAACGTGTACGTACATACTGGTGGATGTAGAGGCGCGCACGTGTCGTAGTAGAGGCGCGCATGTGAGTAGAGGCGCGCACGTAGCATGTACACGTACGTACAACGGCCAGGGTGCAAGAAAGAAAATATGGCCACGTATGTGTACATACGGGCGGGGTCTCGAGCGCCTACTCGCGCATACGTACAGCTAGGGCTCGTGTACATGGCTGGGTCGGAACGGAGAAACAGCGTTGTCGTCGTGTTCATGGGGAGGCAACGGAATGCGTCGTGTTCATCGGGAGGCAACGGAACGCGTGGGAGCCAACCGGCTTGGATGGAACAGGTGATGGAAACGAGGCCTGGCATACCGCAGAATGGAGGAAACAGCCTTGTGTTCGACCGGCCACGTTTGAAACGGGATCCTGTTCATTGGGAGGGGTCTGGCGTACCGCAAAATGGAGGAAAAGGACCTCCTATGGTCGAAATGGGGGTCCTGTTGATCGGGAGGGGTGTGGCGTACCGCAAAACGGACGAAACGGACTTGTGTTGGAGCGCTACGGTCGAAACGGGGGTCCTTTTCATTGGGAGGGGTGTGGCGTACCGCAAAACAAGACTCCACGGGATATTTTTCATCTCCACCGTCGACCTCCTCTAGCCTCCACGGGCTACCGTCGACCTCCTCCAGCCTCCACGGGCTCCTATTCATTCAGCCTCCACGGCGCGCTACTCCACCGACTATTGTTCAACCACCCCTCCACGGGCACCCCTCCAACGTCTACTGTTCATCTAGCCCTCCACGGGGTCGTCCTGTTCATCCAGCCCTCCACACCACGGGGTCGTCCTGTTCATCTAGCCCTCCACACCACGGG
>NC_041391.1:431611326-431749230 GCF_002162155.2 Triticum dicoccoides | reverse complement strand
CGAAGGAATCGCTCGATCGGGTTTAGTTAACAGCCATCGATCGATCGCTCGGGTTCAGTAACGCGTAGCCTGCAGTGCAATCACTCGGGTTCATTTAGACCCCAACGCCCTCGCTCGGGTTTAGTTAGAGCCAACGCCTCGCACACACGCGCGTACGTGTACGAGAGAAACGCGCATCGCTCGGCCCCCGATCACCCACCATAACCGGGAACTCCCTGAAATTTTCCTCGCCATCGCTTCTACCACGGTTTTTTCCGTCATGGACGGCCCAAAGAATGTCATGCAGTTGCGTCTCAGGTCCGCCCAGGACGAAAAGCCCATTTTCTGTCATGATTTTTTGTCATAGACGTAGGAGCCCACCACATGTATGATGATACCGGGTTTTGTCAGAATTATCGTCATAGAAGTGTCATATGTATGACAGGAAAAAAATCGTTCGGCCCAAAATGTCACGGATGTGTCTTTTTTTTGTAGTGCTACCATTTTTCTTTTTCTTTTTCTTTTTAGAAGGACTAGGTGCATCAGTATCAATTCTTTGAGAATCTTGTTCAATTCTTTAGGGTGTCCCTCAGGATAAAGTGGTTCCTGAGTCGTTTACCTCCTCTAGTCATTACTCTAACAGCATGATCATTTATATTATTATTCATTTCATCAAGCAATTCTCTTTGAGATTCAGCAACATGTTCTACCTGAGTATAAACCATAGATCTAGGCATGTTTTCCTACACCTATAACGTCATTGGTGATTCTAAATAAAAAGTTACTCAAGCGGGCAATCGTATCAGAATTATATTTCAACTGCTTCATAACATTGATATTGAAGTGATCTTGTTTTCTAGTGTAGATATCAAACTCATAAAGGCATTGACTAGGATGCATATTATAAGGGATGTCACTTTAATCAAAATTCATTAAAGAATTTACCTCTACCACATGTGGTGGTGGTGTGTCAAGTCCATGTATTTCTTCAATAGGAGGTAAATTCTTGACATCCTTTGCTTTAATACTTTTTTCCTTCATACATTTCTTTGCCTCTTGCATATCTTCAGGACTGAGAAGTAATATACCCCTCTTCTTCAGAGTGGGTTTAGGCGGTGGTTCAGGAAGAGTCCAATCATCATAATTTTTCAATATGTTATTCAGTAATTCCTCAGCTTGTTCAACAGTTCTTTCCCTGAAAACATAACCAACACAACTATCTAGGAAGTCCCTAGAAGCATCGGTTAGTCCATTATAGAAGATATAAAGTATTTCATTTTTCTTAAGTGGATGATCAGGCAAAGCATTAAGCAATTGGAGAAGCCTCCCCCAAGCTTGTGGGAGACTCTCTTCTTCAATTTGCATAAAGCTAAATATTTCCTGTAAGGCAACTTGTTTCTTATGAGCAGGAAAATATTTTTCAGAGAAGTAATAAATCATATCCTGGGGACTACGCACACAACCAGGAGCAAGAGTATTGTACCATATCTTAGCATCACCCTTTAGTGAGAACGAAAATAACTTGAGGATATAGTAGTAGTGAATTTTCTCATCATGAGCAAATAGGGTGGCTATATCATTTAATTTAGTAAGGTGTGCCATAACAATTTCAGTTTCATAGTCATGGAAAGGATCAGATTCAACCAAAGTTATCAACTCTGGGTTAACAGAGAATTCATAATCCCTATCAGTAACAAAGATAGGTGAAGTAGCAAACTTGGGATCACATTTCATTCTAGCATTCAAAGATTTTTCTTTCAGTTTGCATAATAATTTCTTAAGATCATCTCTCTCATTGCAAGCAAGAAAGTCTCTAGCTATCTCCTCATCCATAACATAACCTTCAGGTATCTTAGGCATTTCATATCTAGGAGTGCTAGGTTTAATAGGTGTTTCAAGATTTTTAGTTTCAAGTACTTCATCGGTTTCAATAATTTCAACAGTTTTAGCATTCTCAATATCTTTGGCTCTAGCAAGTTGTTCATCAAGAAATTCACCTAGTGGCACATTATCATTAAGCAAGGTACTAGCATCATCATAAGAATTGTCCATAGCAGAAGTAGCATCATCAATAACTTGCGACATATCAGGATTAATAGCACGTGTGGTGTTGCAAGTTTACTCAAAATAGAAGGTGAATCAAGTGCACAACTAGATGGCAGTTCCTTGCCTCCCCTCGTCTTAGAGGGAAAAATCTTAGTATCGGTATCCTTCAGATTCTTCATAGTGATAAATAGATAATAATCCTAAGTAACTCAACAAATATAGCTATGCTCCCCTGCAACGGCGCCAGAAAAAGGTCTTGATAACCCACAAGTATAGGGGATTGCAACAGTTTTCGAGGGTAGAGTATTCAAGCCAAATTTATAGATTCGACACAAGGGGAGCCAAAGAATATTTGTAAGTATTAGAAGTTGAGTTGTCAATTCAACCACACATGGAGATTAAATATCTGCAGCAAAGTGATTAGTACGTAGCACACTAGTATGATAGTTTTGATAGTAGTGGTAACAACAATAGTAACGCTAACACTGATAGCAATGATTTTTGCTACCTCTTGAGCATGCGTTGGTTTTCCCTTGAAGAGGAAAGGGTGATAAAGCAAAGTAGCATAAGTATTTCCCTCGGTTTTTGAGAACCAAGGTATCAATCCAGTAGGGGCTACATGCAAATCCCTCGTACCTACACAAACAAATAAGAACCTTGCAACCAACGCGATAAAGGGGTTGTCAATCCCTTCACGGCCACTTGCAAAAGTGAGATCTGATAGAGATTATAATAAGATAAATATTTTTGGTATTTTTATGATGTAGATTGCAAAGTAAATATTTCAAAACAAAATAGATCGGAAACTTATATGATGGAAAATAGACCCGGGGGCCATAGGTTTCACTAGTGGCTTCTCTCAAGATAGCATAAGTATTACGGTGGGTGAACAAATTACTATCGAGCAATTGATAGAAAAGTGCATAGTTATGAGAATATCTAGGCATGATCATGTATATAGGAATCACGTTTGCGACAAGTAGATCGAAATGATTCTGCATCTACTACTATTACTCCACACATCGACCGCTATCCAGCATGCATCTAGAGTATTAAATTCATAAGAACAGAGTAACGCATTAGGCAAGATGACATGATGTAGAGGGATAAACTCAAGCAATATGATATAAACCCCATCTTTTTATCCTCGATGGCAACAATACAATACGTGCCTTGCTGCCCCTGCTGTCACTGGGAAAGGACACCGCAAGATTGAACCCAAAGCTAAGCACTTCTCCCATTGCAAGAAAGATCAATATAGTAGGCCAAACTAAACTGATAATTCGAAGAGACTTGCAAAGATAACAAATCATACATAAAGAATTTAGAGAAGATTCAAATATTGTTCATAGATAATCTTGGTCATAAACCCACAATTCATCGGATCTCGACAAACACAGGCAAAAATAATTACATCGAATAGATCTCCAAGAAGATCGAGGAGAACTTTGTATTGAGATCCAAAGTGAGAGAAGAAGCCATCTAGCTAATAACTATGGACTCGAAGGTCTGTGGTAAACTACTCACACTTCATCGGAGAGGCTATCGTGTTCATATAGAAGCCATCCGTGATCGATTCCCCCTCCGGCGGAGCGCCAGAAAAGGCCCCAAGATGGGATCTCACGGGTACAGAAGGTTGCGGTGGTGGAAATAGGGTTTCGTGGTGCTCCTGGATGTTTTCAGGGTATATGAGTATATATATAGGCGAAGGAAGTCGGTCAGGGGAGCTCCAAGGGGCCCACGAGGGTGGGGGCGCGCCTACCCCCTGGGCGCGCCCTCCTACCTCGTGGCCGCCTCGTTTGTTTCTTGACGTCCACTCCAAGTCTCCTGGATTGCGTTTGTTCCAAAAATAACTCTCCCGAAGGTTTCATTCCGTTTGGACTCCGTTTGATATTCCTTTTCTGCGAAACACTAAAATAGGCAAAAACGGCAATTTGGGCAGGGCCTCCGTTTAATAGGTTAGTCCCAAAAATAATATAAAATTGTATAGTAAAGCCCATTAAACATCCAAAACAGGTAATATAATAGCATGGAACAATAAAAATTATAGATACGTTGGAGACGTATCAAGCATCCCCAAGCTTAATTCCTGCTCGTCCTCGAGTAGGTAAATGATAAAAATAGATTTTTTTGATGTGGAATGCTACCTAACATAATTCCCAATGTAATTTTCTTTAATGTGGCTTGAATGTCCAGATCCAAAAGATTCAAGGTAAAAGTTTAATATTGACATAAAAATAGTAATACTTCAAGCATACTAACAAAGTAATAATGTCTTATCAACATAATATTGCCAAAGAAAGCTTATCCCTACAAAGTCATATAGTTTGGCCATGCTTCATTTTCGTCACACAAAAATGCTCCCATCATGCACAACCCCGGTTTCAGCCAAGCAATTGGTTCATACTTTTTAACGCCTTCAGCCTTTTCAACCCTCACGCAATACATGAGCGTAAGCCATTGATATAGCACTATGGGTGGAGTAGAGTACGATGATAGGGATTATGTGAGAAGACAAAAATGGAGAAAGTCTCATATTGATGCGGCTAATCAATGGGCTATGGAGATGCCCATCAATTGATGTCAATACGAGGAGTGGGGATTGCCATGCAACGGATGCACTAGAGCTATAAATGTATGAAATCTCATAAAAAAGAAACTAAGTGGGTGTGCATCCAACTTGCTTGCTCACGAAGACCTAGGGCATTTTGAGGAATCCCATCAGTGGAATATACAAGCCAACTTCTATAATGAAAAATTCCCACTAGTATATGAAAGTGACAACATAAGAGACTCTCTATCATGAAGATCATGGTGCTACTTTGAAGCACAAGTGTGGAAAAACGATAGTAACATTGTCCCTTCTCTCTTTTTCTCTCATTTTTTCATTTCTCTTTTTTTTTTGGGCTTCTTTGGCCTCTCTTTTTTATTTGGGCTTCTTTGGCCTCTTTTATTTTTCATAAAGTCTGGAGTCTCATCACGACTTGTGGGGGAATCATAGTCTCCATCATCCTTTCCTCCCTTGGGACAATGCTCTAATAATGGCAATCATCACACTTCTATTTATTTACAACTCAAGAATTACAACTCAATACTTAGAACAAAATATGACTCTATGTGAATGCCTCCGGCGGTGTACCGGGATATGCAATGAATCAAGAGTGACATGTATGAAAGAATTGTAAAGGTGGCCTTGCCACAAATACAGTGTTAACTACATGATCATGCAAAAGCAATATGACAATGATGGAACGTGTCATAGTAAACGGAACGGTGGAAAGTTGCATGGCAATATATCTCGGGATGGCTATGGAAATGCCATAATAGGTAGGTATGGTGGCTGTTCTGAGGAAGATATAAGGAGGTTTATGTGTAATAGAGCGTATCGTATCACGGGGTATGGATGCACCGGCGAAGTTTGCACCAACTCTCAAGGTGAGAAAGGGCAATGTACGGTACCGTAGAGGCTAGCAAATTGCGGAAGGGTAAGGGTGCGTACAATCCATGGACTCACATTAGTCATAAAGAACTCATATAATTATTGCAAAAGTTTATTAGCCCTCGAAGAAAAGTACTACTACGCATGCTCCTAGGGGAAGGGGTGGTAGGAGTTAACCATCGCGTGATCCCGACCTCCACTCATAAGGAAGGCAATCAAAGAACACCCCATGCTTAAAATTTGTCACACAACGTTCACCATACGTGCATGCTACGGGACTTGCCAACTTTAACACATGTATTTCTCAATTTTATAATTACCCAACGAGCATGACTCTAACATTACCACCTTTATATCTCAAAACAATTATCAAGTATCAATTTTATCATAGTGTTTCATGCACTCTATATGATAGTTTCTATTATACCCAACTTGGATGCCCATCATATTAGGACCAATTTTATAACCAAATCAAATACCACGCTTTTCTAAATGACTCTCAAAATAATATAAGTGGAGCATGAGAGATCAATAATTTCTACAAAACAAAACCACCGCCAGGTTTTCAGCAAAGATCATGACTAACCATATCAACAATCACTCTTAAAAATTATATTAACTCATATTAATGGCTTAATCAACTAGCGAGCAATAATAAGATATCTCAAAATGCCAACACTTTGTCAAAACAATAGTGATATAATATGACAACAGTGGTATCTCACTAGCCCTTTCTGAGACCGCAAAATATAAATGCAGAGCACCTCCAAACTTCAAGCAGAGACTAAACATTGTAATTCATGGTATAAAAGATCCAGTCATGATGCATCCAACATTAACTATTGAGCCTCGGGCTCAACGGCCTCAACGGCCTCGGGCTGCTCTGTTGAGCCTGACAATAGTGCTCTCAGATCTGGCGCTTATTTGAGAAGGTGATGACTCAACATAAAATTAAATAGATAGTCCCTTCGCAGAGGGAAGCAGGGATTTGCAGAGGTGCCAGAGCTCAAAGTTTTAAAAACAAAGATAAACGAAATTTTGGGAAATCACTACTGGAATCAGGGAATTTTCCATCAGCTAGTTCTTTGTCGTCTACTAGCGGACAACAAAGAAGGTCTTTACCACTAGCTTAATAAAACAGACGTCAAAGGTACTATTTGCCATCAGCCAGTTCTTTGTTGTCTGCTAGCGGACGACAAAGATTCTTTGTCGTCCGCTAGCACATGGGAAAGAGGTGGGTGGGGTCCAGCGCTGTAATGCCACCCACCTCTTTGCCATCTTCTAGCGGACGACAGAGAATCTTTGCCGTCTGCTAGCACATGGCAAAGAGCTTAGTACCTAACATTTGACTAATGCCCCCCCTCCCACGCCTCCTCTCTCTTCCCCCGTGCCATCTCTGTCTCCTCCCTTCATCCGCCACCACAGCCGCCGGCCACCCCCACCTCCCCCGCCGCCCCTAACCGGTCGCCACCCCGGCCCATCGCCCTACCGCCCTGCCCAGGCCGTCCGCTAGATTCCGCGGCCGCCCCGCCCCCGATCCGCCATCGCAGCCACCGGCCACTACTACGTCTTGAGCTTGCGTTGGTTTTGCTTGAAGAGGAAAGGGTGATGCAACAATAGTAGCGTAAGTATTTCCCTCGGTTTTTGAGAACCAAGGTATCAATCCAGTAGGAGGCTCCTCAAAAGTCCCACGCACCTACACAAACAAACAAAGAACTCGCAACCAATGCAATAAAGGAGTTGTCAATCCCTTCACGGCCACTTGCGAAAGTGAGATCTGATAGAGATAGTATGATAAGATAAATATATTTTTGGTATTTTATAATATAGATTGGAAAAGTAAAGATGCAAATAAAAGTAGATTGAAAGCTTATATGATAAAAGATAGACCCGGGGGCCATAGGTTTCACTAGTGGCTTCACTCAAGATAGCATAAGTATTACGGTGGGTGAACAAATTACTGTCGAGCAATTGATAGAAAACGAATAATTATGAGATTATCTAGGTATGATCATGTATATAGGCATCATGTCTGCGACAAGTAGACCGACTCCTGCCTGCATCTACTACTATTACTCCACACATCGACCGCTATCCATCATGCATCTAGAGTATTAAGTTCATAAGAACAGCGTAACGCATTAAGAAAGATGACATGATGTAGAGGGATAAACTCAAGCAATATGATATAAACCCCATCTTTTTATCCTTGATGGCAACAATACAATATGTGCCTTGTTGCCCCTGCTATCACTGGGAAAGGGCACCGCAAGATTGAACCCAAAGCTAAGCACTTCTCCCATTGCAAGAAAGATCAATCTAGTAGGCCAAACCAAATTGATAATTCGAAGAGACTTGCAAAGATAACTCAATCATACATAAAAGAATTCAGAGGAGATTCAAATATTTCTCATAGATAAACTTGATCATAAACCCACAATTCATCGGATCTCGACAAACACACCGCAAAAAGAGTTACATCGAATAGATCTCCAAGAAGATCGAGGAGAACATGGTATTGAGATCAAAAAAGAGAGAAGAAGCCATCTAGCTAATGACTATGGACCCAAAGGTTTGTGGTAAACTACTCACAACTCATCGAAGGGGCTATGGTGTTGATGTAGAAGCCCTCCATGGTCGACTCCCCCTCCGGCGGAGCGCCGGCGAAGGATCCAAGATGGGATCTCGTGGATACAGGAGGTTACGGCGGTGGAAATTGTTTTTTGTTGGCTCCCTGGATGTTTTCGGGGTACGTGGGTATATATAGGACGAAGAAGTAGGTCGGTGGCCGCCCGAGGGGCCCACGAGATAGGGGCGGGCCCTCCAACCTCGTGGCCGCCTCGGCTGCTTCTTGGCTTGCACTCCAAGTCGTCTGGATCACGTTTGTTCCAAAAATCACGCTCCCGAAGGTTTCATTCCGTTTGGACTCCGTTTGATATTCCTTTTCTTCGAAATACTGAAATAGGCAAAAAAATAGCAATACGGGTTGGGCCTCCGGTTAGTAGGTTAGTCCCAAAAATGATATAAATGTGTAAAGTAAAGCCCATAAACATAAACATCCAAAATGGGTAATATAATAGCATGGAACAATCAAAAATTATAGATACGTTGGAGACGTATCAAGTATCCCCAAGCTTAATTCCTGCTCGTCCTCGAGTAGGTAAATGATAAAAACAGAATTTTTGATATGGAATGCTACCTAGCATATTTCTCAATGTAATTTTCTTTATTGTGGCATGAATGTTCAGATCCAAATGATTCAAAATAAAAGTTCATATTGACATAAGAAATAATAATACTTCAAGCATACTAATCAAAGCAATCATGTCAACATGGCTAAAGAAAGTTCATCCCTACAAAATCATATAGTTAGGCTATGCTTCATTTTCGTCACACAAAAATGCTCCCAAATACTACACCCTCGATGACAAGCCAAGCAATTGTTTCGTACTTAAATAATCTCAAACGTTTTCAACTTTCACGTAATACATGAGCGTGAGCCATGGATATAGCACTATGGGTGGAATAGAATATGATGATGGGGATTGTGTGGAGAAGACAGAAAGGAGAAAGTCTCACGAAGACCTAGGGCATTTTGAGGAAGCCCATCGTAGGAATATACAAGCCAAGTTCTACAATGAAAAATTCCCACTAGTATATGAAAGTGACAACATATGAGACTCTCTATATGAAGAACATGGTGCTACTTTGAAGCACACATGTGGAAAAGAGATAGTAACATTGCCCCCTTTTTATTTCTTTTTTTATTTTTCTTCTTTTTCTTCTTTTTCTTTTTTTGGGCCTTTCTTTTTTTTGGCTTTTCCTTTTTTTTCTTTTTTTCTTTTTGGGGACAATGCTCTAATAATGATGATCATCACACTTTTATTGATTTACAACTCATGAATTACAACTCAAAACTAGAACAAGATATGACTCTATATGAATGCCTCCGGCAGTGTACCGGGATGGGCAATGAATCAAGAGTGACATGTATGAAAAATTATGCAAAGTGGCCTTGCCACAAATACGATGTCAACTACATGATCACGCAATGGCAATATGACAATAGTAATGCGTTTCATGATGATAAACGGAACGGTGGAAAGTTGCATGGCAATATATCTCAGAATGGCTATGGAAATGCCATAATAGGTAGGTATGGTGGCTGTTTTGAGGAAGATATAAGGAGGTTTATGTGTGATAGAGCATATCATATCACGGGGTTTGGATGCACTGGCGAAGTCTGCACCAACTCTCAAGGTGAGAAAGGGCAATGCACGGTACCGAAGAGGCTAGCAATGATGGAAAGGTAAAAGTGCGTATAATCCATGGACTCAGCATTAGTCAACAGAACTCATATACTTATTGCAAAAATCTAGAAGTCATCAAAAACCAAGCACTACACGCATGTTCCTAGGGGGATAGATTGGTAGGAAAAGACCATCACTCGTCCCCGACCGCCACTCATAAGGATGCACAATCCAAGGGCACCTCATGTTTCAAATTTGTTACACAACTTTAACCATACGTGCATGCTATGGGACTTGCTAACTTCAACACAAGCATTCTTTAAATTCATAATCACCCAACTAGCATGACTTTAATATCACTACATCCATATCTCAAAACAATTATCAAGTATCAAATTGATCATAGCATCCAATTCACTTCCTATGATAGTTTTTATTATACCCAACTTGGATGCCTACCATTCTAGGACCAGTTTTATAACCAAAGCAAATACCATGTTGTTCTAAGAGACTCTCAAAATAATATAAGTGAATCATGAGAGACTAGCAATTTATACAAAATTAAGCCACCGTCGTGCTCTAAAAGATATAAGTGAAGCACTAGAGCAAAAACTATCTAGCTCAAAAGATATAAGTGAAGCACATAGAGTATTCTAATAAATTCCAATCAAGTGGGATTCTCCCAAAAGGTGTGTACAGCAAGGATGATTGTGGAAAACTAAAAAGCAAAGACTAATATCATACAATACACTCCAAGCAAAACACATATCATGTGGCGAATAAAAATATAGCTCCAAGTAAAGTTACCAATAGACGAAGACGAAAGAGGGGATGCCTTCCGGGGGCATCCCCAAGATTAGGCTTTTGTCTATTCTTGAATATCTTGGGGTGACATGGGCATCCCCAAGCTTAGGATTTTTCCACTCCTTATTCCATAGTCCATCAAATCTTTACCCAAAACTTGAAAACTTCACAACACAAAACTTAACAGGAAATCTCATAAGCTCCGTTAGTGAAAAAAAAGCAAAACCACCACATAAGGTACTGTAATGAACTCATTCTTTATTTATATTGGTGTTAAACCTACTGTATTTCAAGTTCTATATGGTTCATACCACTTAATACTAGCCATAGATGCATCAAAATAAGCAAACAACACACGAAAAACAGAATCTGTCAAAAACAGAACTGTCTGTAGCACTCTGTAACCCACGAATACTTCTAGAACTATAAAAATCCTACCAAAATAGGAAGTCCTGTACAATTTGTCTATTGATCTACAGCAAAACTAATCAACGCAAAATCACGTTTCTGTGATTTAACACAACTAATTTCGTGCGTGCAAAGTTTCTGTTTTTCAGCAGAATCAAATTAACTATCACCATAGGTTATCCTATAGGTTCTACTTGGCACAAACACTAATTAAAACATAAAAACACATGTAAACAGAAGGTAGATGCAAAATTTATTACTAAACAGAAAAAACAAAAATAAACAAATAAAATTGGGTTGCCTCCCAACTAGCGCTATCGTTTAACGCCCCTAGCTAGGCATAAAAAGCGAAGATAGATCTAAGTAGTGCCATCTTTGGCACTCAATTCGTAAGTAGCTCGCATGATAGATTCATAAGGTAATTTAATTTTCTTTCTTGGAAAGTGCTCCATGCCTTTCCTTAATGGAAATTAGAATCTAATATTCCCTTCCTTCATATCAATAATCGTGCCAATCGTTCTAAGGAAAGGTCTACCAAGAATAATAGGCCAAGAAAGATTGCAAACTATATCAAGAACGATAAAATCTACGGGCACCAAATTTCTATTTGCAACAATGAGAACATCATTGATCCTTCCCATTGGCTTTTTAATGGTGGAATCCGCAAGGTGAAAATTTAATGATCAATCATCAAGATCATGGAAACCTAGAATATCACATAAATTTTTGGAATCGTGGAAACACTAACAACCAAATCACACAAAGCATGACACTCATGATCTTTAATTTTAATCTTTATAGTTGGTTCCCATTCATCATTAAGTTTTCTAGGTATAGAAACTTCCAAATTAAGTTTTTCATCAAAAGATTGCATCAAGGCATCAATGATATGTTTGGTAAAAGCTTTATTTTGACTATAAGCATGAGGAGAATTCACAACGGATTGCAACAAGGAAATACAACCTTCTAAAGAACAATTATCATAATCAAATTCCTTTAAATCCAATATAGTGGGTTCAATGCTATTTAAAGTATTGACCTCTCCAATCCCACTTTTACCAAATTTAGCATCAAGATCTAAAAACTCTGAATCATTGGGATGCCTTTTAACTAAAGTTGACTCATCTCCAGTCCCATCATTATTAAGATTCATATTGCAAAACAAAGATCTGATAGGGGACACATCAATAACTTTAAGATCTGCATCATTATTTTCATTGAAACTAGAAGAACACGCTTTTACAAAGCAATCTTTCTTAGTACGCAATCTAGGGGCTCTTTCCTTGAACTCATCAATGGAAATTCTCATTGCTTTGGGAGACTCATTGATATCATGCTTAGGAGAAGAAGATCTAAGTTTCAAAGAATCAACATCAAGCGAGAGTCTATCAACGTTCCTAGCCAAATCATCAACTTTGAGCAACTTTTCTTCAAGCAAGGCATTAAAATTCTTTTGAGAGATCATAAATTGTTTCACACTATTCTCAAAATCAGAGGACATCTTATTAAAATTACCATAAGAATTAATGTAGGAATTTCCATAATTATTAGAGGAATTACTAGGGAACGGTCTAGGATTAAAGTTTCCTCCATAAGCATTGTTACCAAAATTATTCCTACCAACAAAATTCACATCCATAGATTCATTATTATTCTCAATCAAAGTAGACAAAGGCATATCATTAGGATCAAGATGAGCACTCTTAGTAGCAAATAATTTCATAAGTTCATCCATCTTTCCACTCAAAACATTGATTTCTTCTATAGCATGCACTTTTTTACTAGTAGATCTTTCGGTGTGCCATTGAGAGTAATTAGCCACAATATTATCAAGAAGTTTTGTAGCATCTCCTAAAGTGATTTCCATAAACGTGCCTCCCGCGGCCGAATCTAAAAGATTTCTAGAAGCAAAATCCAAACCGGCATAAAAATTTTGTATGATCATCCATAAATTCAAACCATGAGTAGGGCAATTGTGAATCATCAATTTCATTCTTTCCCAAGATTGGGAAACATGCTCATGATCAAGTTGTTTAAAATTCATAATATTGTTCCTAAGAGTGATGATCTTAGCAGGAGGAAAATATTTAGAGATAAAAGCATCTTTGCACTTGTTCCAAGAATCAATACTATTTTTAGGCAAAGACGAAAACCAAACTTTAGCACGATCTCTAAGGGAAATGGGATCTTTCTTCTTTTGCATATCACACAAATCAACAAAGTTGTTTAGATGGGTAGCGACAGCCTCACTAGGAAGGCCGGCGAATTGATCTTTCATAACAAGATTCGGCAAAGCAGTATTGATTTCACAAGACTCAACATCATTAAGAGGAGCAATCCGAGTACTAAGGAAATCGTTATTATTGGTATTGGAGAAATCACACAATTTGGTATTATCTTGCGCCATGGTGACAAGTAATCCAACACACAAGCAAACAGAAAGAGGC
The DNA here is from genome assembly GCF_002162155.2 of Triticum dicoccoides. Lineage (NCBI taxonomy): Eukaryota > Viridiplantae > Streptophyta > Magnoliopsida > Poales > Poaceae > Triticum > Triticum dicoccoides. The sequence continues at coordinate 431,735,857 of NC_041391.1, read as the reverse complement.
AAACGAAAGCGAGAGACGATTGGGAAAGATAGGGCGAAGAAAACGGCAATGGTGAAGTGGGGGAGAGGAAAACGAGAGGCAAATGGCAAATAATGTAAATGCGAGGGAGATGAGTTTTTGATGGGTACTTGGTATGTCTTGACTTGAGCGAAGACCTCCCCGGCAACGGCGCCAGAAATCCTTCTTGCTACGTCTTGAGCTTGCGTTGGTTTTCCTTGAAGAGGAAAGGGTGATGCAGCAATAGTAGCGTAAGTATTTCCCTTAGTTTTTGAGAACCAAGGTATCAATCCAGTAGGAGGCTCCTCAAAAGTCCCACGCACCTACACAAACAAACAAAGAACTCGCAACCAACGCAATAAAGGGATTGTCCATCCCTTCACGGCCACTTGTGAAAGTGAGATCTGATAGAGATAGTATGATAAGATAAATATATTTTTGGTATTTTATAATATAGATTGGAAAAGTAAAGATGCAAATAAAAGTAGATTGAAAGCTTATATGATAAAAGATAGACCCGGGGGCCATAGGTTTCACTAGTGGCTTCTCTCAAGATAGCATAAGTATTATGGTGGGTGAACAAATTACTGTCGAGCAATTGATAGAAAAGAGAATAATTATGAGATTATCTAGGTATGATCATGTATATAGGCATCACGTCCGCGACAAGTAGACTGACTCTTGCCTGCATCTACTACTATTACTCTACACATCAACCGCTATCCAGCATGCATCTAGAGTATTAATTTCATAAGAACAGAGTAACGCATTAAGAAAGATGACATGATGTAGAGGGATAAACTCATGCAATATGATATAAACCCCATCTTTTTATCCTCGATGGCAACAATACAATATGTGGCTTGCTGCCCCTGCTGTCACTGGGAAAGGACACCGCAAGATTGAACCCAAAGCTAAGCACTTCTCCCATTGCAAGAAAGATCAATCTAGTAGGCCAAACCAAACTGATAATTCGAAGAGACTTGCAAAGATAACTCAATAATACATAAAAGAAATTGGCGGAGATTCAAATATTTAGATAAACTTGATCATAAACCCACAATTCATCGGATCTCGACAAACACACCGCAAAAAGAGTTACATCAAATAGATCTCCAAGAAGATCAAGGAGAATATGGTATTGAGATCCAAAAAAAAGAGAAGAAGCCATCTAGCTAATAACTATGGACCCGAAGGTCTGTGGTAAACTACTCACAACTCATCGGAGGGGCTATGGTGTTGATGTAGAAGCCCTTCATGGTCGATTCCCCCTCCGGCGGAGCACCGACGAAGGCTTCAAGATGGGATCTCGCAGATACAGAAGGTTACGGTGGTGGAAATTGTTTTTCGTTGGCTCCCTGGATGTTTTCGGGATATGTGGGTATATATAGGAGGAAGAAGTAGGTCGGTGGCCGCCCGAGGGGCCCACGAGATAGGGGCGCGCCCTGTAGGGGTGGGCGCGCCCTCCACCCTCGTGGCTACCTTGGCTGCTTCTTGGCTTGCACTCCAAGTCCTCTGGATCACATTTGTTCCAAAAATCACGCTCCCGAAGGTGTCATTCCGTTTGGACTCCGTTTGATATTCCTTTTCTTCGAAATACTGAAATAGGCAAAAAAACAGCAATACGGGCTGGGCCTCAGGTTAGTAGGTTAGTCCCAAAAATGATATAAATGTGTAAAGTAAAGCCCATGAACATCCAAAACGGGTAATATAATAGCATGGAACAATCAAAAATTATAGATACGTTGGAGACGTATCAGCCACCCCAACCGGCCCCGCCGCCTGCTGCCCCGGCTCGTCGCCCCGCCGCCCTACCCAGGTCGCCCGCCGACTGCCGCGGACGCCCTGCCCCAGGCCGCCCCGCCCCCTCCGCTATGCGGTCGCCGGAGCCCTGCCATGAGGCAGGCCGCGGCGCTGCCCCCCTCCATTGCGCCGGGCTCTTCCACCACCGGCCCCTCCTCCATCGGCCGCCCTCCTCCCAAGGTGAACTCGAGGCATTCTCTTTTTTTCTTTTTTTAGAATTAGTTTAGGTTTAGTTTAGTTTAGAGTTACTTTAGTTTAGGTTTTTTCTTTCTGTTTTTTTAAGGTTTACATTTAGATTTAGTTTAGTTTAGGTTAAGAAGAAAGAAGAAAGTTGGAAAAAAAATAAGAAGAAGAAGAAGAAGAAGAAGAAGAAGAAGAAGAAGAAGAAGAAGAAGATGAGGAGTGTCAGTGCAACAAACCCTGGGTCTGTTGCCCAGACTGTGCACAGGCCTAAGGACGAGGTTGCAACACCCAAGATCTGACCAAGTACAAGAGATTAGTTTCTTGAAGTACCAAAGTGCAGATCAAGAAGACCAAGTCAAGCCAGAGAAACAAGATAGAACTAAGGGGAAACATCCCTTGCCGGGAAGACGAGCCTGTCGAGGTCGAGGTTGCCCCGGAAGCAAGCCTCAAGACCGTCCCGGCAGGCCTACTAAGGCTCGCAAGGGCGAACTACCCCGCCAAGGCTTCACCGCTCCACCTCACAGCGACGCGAGTCGCCTATCAGTGCGGTGTCAAGCCCCCAGGTGACTAAGTGGCTACTTATGGCCACATGGCAGCCATTTCCTACAGGAACCACCTCCAGATGACACCCTCCAGAGACGTGTCAAATATGCAGGCGCGAAGCTGGCAAAACAGCCCGGCAGAGCTTGCCGGGTACGCTGTGATGTGACACTAAGCGGCGCATTTAATGCACTCTGTCCGCCTGTAGAGTTAGGTATGATAGCACTATTTGTTGTCTAATCAATGCGTAATGACTGATTTGCCACTATGGTGACCCCTTGTTCTATAAAAGGAGGCACATGGCAACCTTAGAGAGGATTCGGACCCTCGAATACTCATACACGCATAGCCACTCTCGCCCCGAGGCAACCCTGCCGGGCAAAAGCGCTACATTTCTTCCACCATAATCCACATCAATCCACCAAAGCAGCAGTAGGGTTTTATGCCTCGCGGCAGCCCGAACCTGGGTAAATTGCCTGTGTGATATCTGTCGTGTTGTGTTACGCTTCTCTGCTATTTGTGCAACACGCTCATTCCCCCACCGAACCAAAAGGGGGCTCATGGTCCCATAGGTGACCGTGGTTTTCCCACGACATCTTTGGCGCGTCGGGTAGGGGGGTCCGCTTGCGCGAACCCGAGAGTGTAAGCGACGCGTCATCTCGTCGCCATTTTCTTCATCGACGGCTCCTTTAACTATGGCGCCCAAGAAGAAGCCCGGTGCCGCAGTTCACCCATCCACCTCAAAGGCCCTGCAGCCCGTGGCCACCGATGCCTCTGGGGCTGCGGGGACACATGGGGATGTGGACACTGCAGGGGATGTGGTCAACACAGGCGGCGTTGTGACCACCTCCCATGTGGCTGGGACAGGAGCAGGAGGCACATGAGAAGGACAAGAGCAACAACATCTCAGTGACCATGCTCCGCGAGGTACGGGCAGAGAGATTGTTCCTTCTGCACCTCTCCGCCCAGCCGAGGGGCACAACCACGGTGGTGACGCTCACTTTGGGGTGAATCGCAATCCCCCGATCGCCCTCGCTGTGGGTGCAGTCGTAGGACATGCACCACCCACGGAGCGAGCCAACCCAGCCAATGCTCCGAACGGAGCCACTAATCCACACGCACCACCACCTCGTCACCACGCCATCCAAAGGGCTGGCTCGCGGCGGCGGGAGCATGGCACGTCCGCTACCAGCACCATAAGGAGTCGAGCGACACTACGGTCTAAGTCATCATCACCCATGCCAAGCACCGCTTCGGAGGCCATGGCACGGGCCCATCTGCTACTGAGATTTCCGCCAATAGCTGATCAGATGGATGAGTGGAGACCCACCATTCAGAGCCTAACCGGCTTCGCCGAGGCGGGAGGATCACGCCGAGCTGGCCCGCCACTGCCTCCCCAGGCGGCAACGGCCCATGCTGCTAGTCGTGTGGAAGGGGCCACTCCTACAGTGCAGTACCTCCACGGCAGCCATCACGGGAGATGCGTGATCAAGAACCTGACAATGTCTCGATGGCGTCGTCCGACCCTCGAGAGCGTCAAGGCCAACAGCGAGCCCCGGAGGATAGGCAAAGGGAAGGCGCACACGTCACCATCGAGTGACGCCGCGACAACCACCACCAGTCCGACGGGCGTGACGGCCCCAACATCGATTGTCCTGCTAGCCACCTTTCTCGCTATATCACTGCCAGTTATCTCTTGATCTATGAGTTGGGTCGAGAGTTAATCCGAGCCCGGATAGCCCTTGCCACTGCTCGGCATAGGAACCCTCAACCCACTGTGGATTCACTCCATTCGTTCCTTCAGCCTCTATTACTCCTGTCACTTCCGTGACTACTCAGGTTACCACGAACCCTTTGGCGGCGACTCCTTGCAGTGCCCTTGCTGCGTGGGCTTCCCTTGTCGCTACTCCTGCAGCCCCTATGCTTAGGTCTCACCCCGCACCTTCCCCTGAGGGAGAGTCCTCGAGGCAGTGCCGCTGTGTCACGTTTAACCCGGAGGTTTCCGCTATCAGCCCTGGATCTGAGTGCGGCTCATGAGAGGAGCCCGCAGCACCCACCGAGCACTAGATTGTTAGAGTATCCGCAGACGTCATGAGGTTGATGTATGGATGTAGTCGTACGGGTCATGATGCTTAGTTTCATGTATGAGGGTAGTCGAACCCGTCATGATGATTATTTTCATGTATGAGTCTATGTATAATAATGTTGGAACCTTTTTATCTGCCTTGATTTATTTTTCACTGCTTTCTTTTGGCTTGTCGTTGGCTTTTCTTCCCATTTTTTTGGATAATTCTCATCTCGGTTGCTTTATATTGGGACAATGAACAATAGGATGACGCGTGGAGGCAGCAGCAGCCACGCTTGTGAGGATGTCCCTATTCATCACTCAGCAAGACAGGCAGGACATTCCCCCAAGCCATACCAGCCACCACCGCCTCCACCACCACATCCGCCAACCACTGGGCAAATTATGCGTATGTTTGAAGAAAGAAGGAACACTGATCTGATTGAGCTGTTACAAAGTGTACAAGCTATGGTTGGGAAGAATGGAAATCAAAATGGTCATCACTCCAAGTTGTCAGATTTTCAAAGGACCAAGCCTCCCAGTTTCTGTCAAGTTATCGATCCTTTGGAAGCCGATGATTGGTTAAGGACTATTGAGAAGAAGCTTGAGATTGCTCGCACTGAAGAAGCTGACAAGGTTCTGTTTGCTACGCATTATCTTGAGGGAGCTACCGCTATATGGTGGGATAATGCTAAAGCTATGTGGCCTGCAGACGAAGAAATTACATGGACTAAATTCAAGGACCGTTTACGCAAGTACCATATTCCCGCTGGTATTATGAAGGTCAAGCAGCGTGAATTTCTCGCTCTCACCCAAGGAAGCCTGTCAGTAAGTGAGTACCTGCACAGGTTCAACCATTTGGTCCGTTACTCTCTCTATGATGTGGCGACAAAAGAAAGGAAGATCGGCAAATTTCTTGGAGGACTGAATCAACACCTCAGATGCATGCTCAGTATGCTCGACTTTTCGGATTTCCAAACTCTGGTAAACAAGGCCCTCATCATAGAAAGGGAACACAAGCTCGTGCATGACAACAAGCCTGTTAATAATGATCACAAGTGCAAATTCGAGCTTAAGAAGGATGGACAACCAATGCAAAAGGCTCTTACTTGGCAGCAGACTCACGTGGAGTACAAGCCCAACTGACATCAGAATGTGAACAAGACCATGACTCAAGTCACGAATGTCATAACCAGTCCGGTACACAAAGAGTGCTAGCGCAACAATTCATGCTTCACCTATTGGCAAAGTGGACATTATGCCAGACAGTGCCCCAAGAGCGACAAGTCAAATGCTCCATTCAGACTGCAATTCAACCATATGGGGCCACATCCTACCTAGAGGACCATTCAAGGGCAAGTCCACCACCTCTCCGCAGACGAAGCCCAAGAGGACCCAAAAGTTGTCATTGGTATGTTTCCTGTTAATAGCATACCTACAATAATTTTATTTGACTCTAGGGCTTCCCACTCTTTTATTTCACAGAGTTTGTTTCCTTCCTTGCTCGATTTTGGGAAAAAGTATACTGGTACTATCCCCGGGATCTATGCTTAGAAGCAATCTGGTCTGCCGCAATTTGGAAATTGGAATTAAGGGAGTCAGCTTACCAACATCATTGATCGTTATTGAGTTTGCCAAGTTAGATATTATTTTGGGAATGAACTGGTTGACCAAATATCAAGTATGCATCAACTGTGCAACTAGAGAAGTCACAATGAAAAATCATGAAGGCCGGTATACAAAGTTCTTTGCTTGCAGAAGCATACCCAAGAGAGAATTGGTCTTCAATGATGTAGCTAAAGAATTGGAATTAATTCCTGTGGTCGGTGAGTTTCCAGATGTATTCCCTGAGGAATTACCAGGACTGCCACCAGATAGAGAGCTTGAATTTGCAATTGACATTGTGCCCGGGACTGCACCATTATAAGAAGTATCATCAGATGCCTTCCTCCGAGTTAGTGGAATTGAAGAAACAACTTGATGAGATGCTACAGAAAGGATACCTCTGTCCCAGCTCTTTGCCATGGGGATCACCCGCAATATTCATGGACAAGAAGGACGGCAGTCTGCAAATGTGTGTGGATTAGCGTCAGCTGAATGATGTCACTACTAAGAACAAATATCCACTCCCAAGGATTGATGATTTTTTCGATCAACTCAGCGGGGCAAAAGTATTCTCCAAGGTTGATTTGAGGATCGGATATCACCAGCTCAAGATCAAGAAGGAAGATATTCCTAAGACCACATTCACTACTCGATACAGTCTTTACGAATATACAGTCATGTCATTCGGTCTCACCAATGCCCCTACCTTCTTCATGCATATGATGAATAAGGTATTCATTGATTTCTTGGATAAGATTGTGGTGGTCTTTATCGACGACATCCTCATATACTCAAAGGGTGAAGAAGAACACAAGGAACACCTCAGAGAAGTTTTGCAAAGGCTCCGTGACCATCAATTATACGCGAAGTTCAGCAAATGTGAGTTTTGGCTCAAGCACGTCGTATTCTTGGGACATGTTCTGTCAGCAGAAGGCATAGTTGTTGATCCTAGCAAAGTGAAGGATGTGCTTGATTGGACGGCACCCACGACAGTATCCGAGATCCAGAGTTTCCTTGGACTAGTTGGATACTACCGTCGCTTCATCGAAGGCTTCTCTAAGATTGCCAAGCCAATGACAGAGCTCCTCAAGAAAGATAAGTGTAAGGGCATATTTATCCCCAAGGTGTTTTGGTGATTGATGACAATGCTTTTGCAGACTAATCGTGTGTGTTGAGTTCTTTCAGAGATTCATCCTTTGGCACGAGATGATTACCTCCCCTCGGTGTTTTATTCAAGACGGTGTAGCTCCTTCGTTTCTCTGTTGGTGGACTAGTTTCGTAGGAGTCACCGTACTATCAAGAGGGGATCCGCTTTGGTAAGGCTAGGGTGGAATCAACACGTACACATCCTTATCACACCCGATGTTTCTTTCCGCTTCATTGGAGCTGCCCTTCCTATCTGTGCCTGCCCTATCCTGTCCCAGCGGTAGTACCGCGGTCCTCAGCGGTAGTACCGCCGAAGCACGTCAAGCGGTAGTACCGCTCCCCCAGCGGTAGTACCGCTCCCCGAGCGGTAGTACCGCTCCCCGAGCGGTAGTACCGCTTGTGGTCTTCGGCCGTAGTACTGCAGTGGTTCTGGGCTACTACCGCCTCGACTTGAAGACCGCTGTTTTTCGTGTCGGGTTTTATGGTACCAGTAGCGGCAGTAGTGGCGGTAGTACCGCCCCGAGTGGTAGTACCGCCAATGCTTCCGCGGTAGAACCGCTCGGGGGCCAGGACCCTGCATGTCTCGTCAGCGCGGCAGTACCGCTGGGAGGGAGTGGTAGTACCGCTCTTCAACGGTAGTACCGCCCTGCCCAAGCGGTAGTACCGCTCTGTGCGTGGCTGTTCAGGGGGTAATGGTTGGATTGTTTCCCCCACTATATAAAGGTGTCTTCTTCCCCAAAGTTGACTAACCTCTTCCCCCAATAGCTCCATTGTTGCTCCAAGCTCCATTTTCGCCCGATCTCTCTCCCTAGCCAATCAAACTTGTTGATTTGCTCGGGATTGGTTGAGAAGGCCCCGATCTACACTTCCACGAAGAGAAATTTGATTCCTCCTCTTATCCCTAGCGGATCTTGTTACTCTTGGGTGTTTGAGCACCCTAGACGGTTGAGATAACCTTGAAGCCATACTCCATTGTGGTGAAGCTTCGTGGTGTTGTTGGGAGCCTCCAATTGTTGTGGAGATTGCCCCAACCTTGTTTGTAAAGGTTTGGTCGCCGCCTTCAAGGGCACCAATAGTGGAATCATGGCATCTCGCATTGTGTGAGGGCGTGAGGAGAATACGGTGACCCTGGTGGCTTCTTGGGGAGCATTGTGCCTCCACACCGCTCTAACGGAGACGTACTTCCCCTTAAAAGGAAGGAACTTCGGTAACACATCCTCGTCTCCACCGGCTCCACTCTTGGTTATTTCGTGCCTTTACTTTTGCAAGCTTACTTGTGTTGCTATCCCTTGCTTGCTTATGTGCTAGTTGTTATTGCATCATATAGGTTGCTCACATAGTTGCATATCTAGACAACCTATTTTGTTGCAAAGTTTAAATTGGTAAAGAAAAGCTTAAAAATTGTTAGTTGCCTATTCACCCCCCTCTAGTCAACCATATCGATCCTTTCAATTGGTATCAGAGCCTCGTCTCTTTATTATGGACTTTGCCATCCGAAGAGTATGGTTGACACCACAGAAGGTGCGGAGGAGCACTCCGGTGTGAATCCTATCTCATCTACGGCCGATGGGGGAACCTCGGTCTCTCGTGAGGAACTCAATGTGGCTCTAGACACATTGAAAGACTCCATGACGACCAAGGTTGAAAGCATGCTTACTAAATTTCTTGAAGGACTCAAACTGTCCACCTCGCCGATGAAAGTGGGTGATCCCACTAACAAGGTGACAGATGCTACCTCCGACAAGGGGGAAGCTAATAGTGAAAAGAGTCCTTCCACTAGTGGTAGAAATGGCACCGGCATCTTTGCCCATGTGGAACCTCCAATTTATGGAGGACCGATTCCCTCTACTCATTTAAATCATGTCGGTCCTCCTCCTAAGTATGTGAAAAATGAAGATTTTGATTCTTGGGTTTATCGTTTCAAGCGTCATTTAAAACATGTGAATACTAATCTTTGGAGAATCATTGAAGAAGGTTTCTATCCTCATGACCCAAGCAACTTCACCCCTCGAGAAGCCGTGGATAATCAATTCAATGAGAGTGCTCTCTTCATCATCCAAGATGCAATCCTTCCCGAAGATCTCCCTCATCTTCAACCTCATGCCATGGCTAAAGACGCATGGCAATGTGTTGTGTCTCTCTATCGAGGAAGTGCTAGCATTCAACGCTCCAACTATGAAGTAGTGCAAGATGAAGCCGATGAGTTTGCAATGAAGGAAGATGAAGAACCTCGTGAGCTCTTTCAAAGAGTGACCAAACTCGCGGTCTCACTCCGAGATCATGGAAGCAAGGACACGGATGACAATTGGATCAAGCGCAAGTTCCTCAAGGACATGATGCCCTACAACAAGGCCATGTCCTCTGTCATTCGTCAAAGACCGGACTTCCACTCCATGACCTCAAGTGAAGTGTTGGATGAGTTCGTTGCAATGAGCATCTTGGACAAGACCGCCGATAATGTGGTGCTCCGTTCTCAAAGGGCAAAGAAGCCCAACCTTGCTTTTAAGGCCAAGGTTAATATGGAAGAAGAGGAAGAAGTGGAAGATGAGGAGAGCAACCCCGAAGACACCAAATAAGATTATCATGACCACATGGCCCTTGCTTCAAGACAATTTTGGAGCAAGAAGAATACAAGACCCAACTTCAACAAGAACAACTCAAGTGGCGTCAAGGGGAAGCAACGAGTTAGAACTTGCTTCAACTGTGGCAATGTGAGCCATTTCGTTGCGGATTGTCCTTACGAGAAGCGGGAAGACAATGGTGGCAAGTTCATCCGAAACGACAAAGCCAAGTCCTTCCCCAACAAGAACAACTTCGCCAAGAAGACTCCCACTCGTGGGTTGGTGGTTCAAGAAGAATACCAAGAGGATGACGATGATGATGAAAATGGAGAAGCAATGCCCATGGCGTCCGTTGCCATTGCTACTACTCCCCGGGTGTCTCTCTTTGATTCACCCAACGAGAACATCACCACCAAGTGCCTCATGGCTAAAGCTTCAAACAAGGTAACCCCCAACATCAAAACCACCATCATTACTAATCCCTCCTTGGAGGATTGCATTGATGAACATGATGGGTCTAATAATGAAGTGAATGAATTGGAGTCTTTTATGAGTAAGCTCAAGGGCAAGTCCAAGAAGCATTTTGTTGCTCTCTTGGAACAACTTGGTGAGGCCAATGACATGATCGAGGCTCACGAAGAAACCATCTCCAAGATGGAAGGTCACAGTCGTGACTATGCCGATGAGATATAGGATCTCTCTAATGCTCTTGAGGAAGAGCGTGTGCATCGTTTGACTTTTGAGGAGTCATACAATGATGACCATGCTAAGTTAAAGAAAGATCTTGATCATGCTCTTGTCGTGTCTCGTGTGCTAACTTCCAAGAAGGCTAAACTTGGGGTTGATCATGCTAGACTCAAAGAGAAGTTTGAGATACTTGACAAGGCCCACAAGGTCTTGAAGGGTGCTCACGCTAACCTCAAGGAGTCTCATGCTCAACTCCAAGTTAAGCTAACCAAGGAAAAGGCCACCTTCCCTCATATGGTATTAATTGATAATGCATGTGCTACTAACCCGTGTTGTGAGCATGTGCACCTTGTGGAGGAGAATGCCAAGTTGAAGGATCAACTTGAGAAAGGGCTTGTGACATGCATTCAAGGTGAGAAGAACCTCAATGACCTTTTGAGCAATCAAAAGGAAGTTGTGGCCAAGGAAGGAATTGGGTTTGCACCCAAGTCCAAGAGCAAGAAGAAGAACGACAAGACCAAACGTCCTCCTCCTCTCAAGCAAACCTTTGTGAAAGAGGGAGAGGGTGCTCCTAAGGAGAAGAAGGAAAAAGTGAAGGGACTTGATGTCCAAAAGGGCAAAAGCAGTTCCTCCAAAAAAGCCGGCGACTTTAACCCGTCATATGTGTTGTGTCGTGCTAGTGATGGACATGTTTATGCTAAATTTGTTGGTTCTCCTTATGAGTACATTGAATGGTATATTTGGGTTCCTAAGACCCTTGTTACTAACATCAAAGGACCCATTACTAAATGGGTACCTAAAACCAAGCATTGATCTCTTGTAGGTGTTTGCTTCCGGTGGGGGATCATGGTTGCTCGATAGTGGAGCAACAAATCATATGACCGGAAGCAAGGACTTGGTGGTGGACGTGCAAAAGATTCCATCTATTCCCACCAATGTCGAATGGGGTGATGCCACACATTCTAAGGTATTGGGTCTTGGCAAGGTTGTCATTTCTCATGATCTAACGATCGAGAAAGTCATGCTTGTTGAGTCCCTTGCATACAATTTGCTTTCCGTTCGTCAACTTGCACTCATGGGTTTTGCTACCTTCTTTGACATTGATACCGTGGCCCTCTTGTGGAGCAAGACTCTTAAAGTAGCCTTTGTTGGGCATGTCGAGAATGGTCTCTATGTGATTAACTTTTTGGAGCGACCCACTAAGACCGCGACATGCCTAATGGCTAAAGTTGACGTGGGATGGCTTTGGCATCGCCATTTAGCTCACGTCAATATGAGATCTTTGCAAAGTCTTCTCAAGGGGGACCATGTCCGTGGACTAACAAATGTTAGTTTTGCCAAAGATCGTGCTTGCAGTGCTTGTATTAAAGGAAAGCTCCATGAGAAGGCTCACCCTCCCACGACCATCATCTACTCGAAGAGACCCTTGGAGCTCCTTCACATGGATCTCTTTGGTCCTCCATCTTTTGATAGTCTTGGAGGTAGAAAGTATTGCTTGGTGATTGTGGATGATTATTCAAGATACACTTGGGTATACTTCTTCAAGAGGAAGAGTGAGACTCAACAAACCGTCATCGACTTTGCAAATGAAGCTCAACGTCAACATAATGCAAAGATCTTGACAATCAGAAGTGACAACGGCACCGAGTTCAAGAACTACACCTTGGATGAGTTTCTTAGTGATGAGGGGATCAAGCATCAATATGCTGCTCCGTATACCCCTCAGCAAAATGGTGTTGCGGAGAGGAAGAACCGGACGTTGATGGATGCGGCAAGGACCATGATGGCGGAGTTCAAGTCTCCATACAACTTTTGGGCTGAAGCCATCAACACCACATGTCATGCATCCAATCGGCTCTATCTCCGCAAAGGTTTGAACAAGACTCCCTATGAGATACTCACCGGCAACAAGCCCAATCTCAAGTACTTCCGGGTGTTCGGTTGTAAGTGTTTCATTCTCAAGAAAGGTGTTCGTTTGTCTAAATTTGAGGCTAGAGCTTATGAGGGCATATTTGTTGGTTATGCTACAAACTCATAGAGACGTGGAACGTGGAGTTTGACGTAACGGCTCCCAAGTGGAGCAAAGTGGTACTTGTGATGTAGGTGATGAAATTCCTCCCCAAGCCATAAGAAGAATGGGTATTGGTCATATTCTACCCATTGAGGAACCCCTTGTGGCTGAAGGAGAAGGACAATGCTCCACTCAAGTGGAGCCATCACCTCCCCAAGACCCACACGCTTCCGAAGAACAAAGTGAAGGCCCTCAACCTCGTGAATGAGACCAAGGGCAAGATCAACTTCAAGATGGTGGTGAACCTCTAAATGATGCCCAAGGTCAAGTTCTCACCCTCGAGCAAGTTCAAGATCATGAGCAAGCTCAAGATCAAGAACAATCTCAAGATAGCGCTCAAGATAATCAAGTTAACCCTCCTCCTTCCACATCCGAGGAGGAATTGGAGCGTCGTGCCGTGAAGATTGCTTCCAAGATCACCACCCAATGCCATCTCATGGAAAATGTGGATGGAAGCCTAAGAAAGGGGGTAAGCACTCGTAGACAATTAGCAAACAATTGTGAACATCACGCGTTTGTCTCTTGTGTTGAACCCCAAAAGGTCTATGAGGCGCTCGAAGACTCGGATTGGCTCAATGCCATGCATGAAGAACTCAACAACTTCGAGTACAACAAGGTGTGGAGATTGGTGCCAAGGCCATCGGGGAATCACAACGTCATTGGAACCAAGTGGATTTTCAAGAAAAAGCAAGATGCTCATGGGAACATCGTTCGCAACAAGGCAAGATTGGTAGCACAAGGCTACTCCCAAGTCAAGGGTATCGACTATGGTGAAACCTTTGCTCCCGTTGCTCGTCTTGAATCCATACGTTTGTTGATTGCTTATGCTTCCCATCACAACTTTAAGTTGCAACAAATGGATGTGAAAAGTGCTTGTCTTAATGGTCCTATTAATGAGTTGGTCTATGTCGAGCAACCCACCGGGTTCGAGGATCACTACTTCCCGGATCATGTGTGTCAACTCGATAAGGCACTCTATGGCCTTAAACAAGCCCCACGTGCGTGGTATGACCAACTTACCGAGTTGTTACAAGATTGTGGATTTGAGGTGGGGCAAATCGATCCCACTCTTTTTACTAAGAAGGTCAAAGGGGAGTTGTTTGTATGCCAACTATATGTTGATGATATGATCTTTGGTTCCCCTAACAAAGCTTTCAATGAGGAATTTGCCGCTCTCATGACCTCCAAGTTCAAGATGCCTTTGATGGGAGAGTTGAAGTTATTCCTTGGTTTTGATATCAAACAACGAAGAGAAGGTACCTTCATCAACCAAGCCAAATACACTCAAGACATGCTAAAAAGATTCAAGCTAAGTGATGTCAAGCCAGCTACTACACCAATGCCCACCAAGTGCCAACTTGACATTGATCCCAATGGTAAAGCGGTGGATCAAAAGGTATATCGCTCCATGATTGGCTCCTTGCTTTACCTTTATGCATCTAGACCGGATATCATGTTGAGTGTGGGAATGTGTGCACGGTTTCAAGCCGCCCCGAAGGAAAGTCACTATGTGGCGGTCAAGCGAATCTTTCGATATTTGGCTCATACCCCAAACTTTGGCTTATGGTACCCAAGAGGGGCAAACTTCAAGCTTGAAGGATTCACGGATTCCGATTGGGCGGGAAACAAAGTAGATAGGAAGTCCACTTCCGGAGGGTGCCAATTTCTTGGGTGCTCTTTGGTGAGTTGGTCTTCCAAGAAGCAAAGTTGTGTGTCTCTCTCGTCCACCGAAGTGGAATATGTGGCTGCCGGTAGTTGTTGTGCACAACTCTTATGGATGAGGCAAACTTTAAAGGAATATGGTGTCATTTGTGACAAAGTGCCTCTTTGGTGTGATAACGAAAGTGCCATCAAGATTTCTCTCAACCCGGTGCAACACTTCAAGACGAAGCATATTGAGATTCGATATCATTTCATCCGGGATCACATTAGGCGAGGGGAGATCGAGCTCAAGTATGTCAACACTCATGATAACCTTGCAGATATTTTCACGAAGCCCTTGGATGAAGCAAGATTTCGCGAGTTAAGGCATGAGCTAAATATCATTGATTCGAGCAATGTGACTTGAACCCTTGCACACCCCACCTCACTCAACTTGGTGTCTAGTTTAGATGTAGGCATGGACATAGGGGGAGTGTTGTTCTCTCAATGAACTCTCCCTCCCCCCATTATGCATAAATTGATCTAGTCTTTCACTTTAACCATTTTTTGGTACTAGTGCTTCAAGGACGAGTTTTGGTCATGGGTCCAAGGTTAAAATCTTCGCGACGCCATACCTCTTGACTCAAACATAGGTGGCCTCGGCCACCGCCCTCTCTTGAAGAGGTGTGTTCTGGACGGTTGTTAGTGTGTTTGTGGCCGTGTTGGTCTTTCCTCTTTCTTGGCTGTGTTTGTCATTTCTTTTTGAGCTTTTGTCGTTTGTCTAGAGGCTTGTCGGTTGCTGAGCGGTACTACCGCTGGTGGTGCGCGGTACTACCGCTCTAAGCGGTACTACCGCCCACCAGCGTGGTACTACCGCTATGAGGCGGGGGTAGGGGGTTATATCGGGGGCAGGGGGAGTTTTCTTCTCCCCCATACCCGTTCGCTCGCCCCCTCGCTCTGTTCGTCTCTCCAGCAACCGACGCCGCGGGAGGGCTCTGGCGGATCTCCCTCTCTAGGGCGTTCCTCTCCATTTCCTTCGGTGGAGACGATCCCCACCTTGTCCTCTTGTCATGGATGCCGGTATTGCCCCCGTTCCCACTCTCTTCTTGTCTAGATTTCCAATCTAGCATCTTAGGCGCAATAGTGGTTGCATCTCTAGATTTTTGGCCAAATCTAGGCTTGAGTAGGATGGAGAAGGCATCTAGGCAGTTTGGATTGGTGGTTGGTAGAAGTATTTTTGAATTTGGTAGGACGGTAGTGCCGGATCTGACCACGGCAGTAGGAAACTGCTGTTTCCCCACCTCGAGCGGTACTACCACTCTCTCTGGAGCGGTACTACCGCTTGGAGCGGTACTACCGCTCACAGGTCGCGGTACTACCGCCCTCTACCAGGTTTCACCATACTCTTACCTTTCAGTGATCTTTTTGGTTGTGTTTGGTGGGTTATGATCGTTCTTTCTGGTTGTTTGCGTGTTCTTGTGTGTGGTTCCAAGTGATGAGCTTTCTGAGCATCAGGCTCGGCGTATCAACCCCGGTCGTGCCATGTCCAAGCGTGACCGCACAACTGAGTCTGCAGGAGGTTCCTCAAGTGCTCCACCTCCACCTCAACTCAAAAAGAAGTCTGGTGTCAAGCCGAAGCCCTCTAGCAAAACCGTGCTAGAAATGCAACCCAAGGAGTTCTGGGCAAGCCGTCGCCGCAACCCCTATGAGGCAGACCAAGATCCCACTTTGGTCAACTGTCCGTTCTGGAACAGGTTTCAGTTTGCCATCTTCTTTGATGTTCTCAAAGCCAAGAAGAACCTCTTTGTTAACGTGCACTCCATCGACACCGACCATATGGAGAAGGATCCTGAATACTTTGGTGAAGCTCTTCAGATGTGCACTCAACTGAACATTCTTGGGGTCATGCAATTCAACAAAGATTATGATGCTGATATTGTGGCCCAATTCTATGCCATGGTTCATCTCGGTATTGATGAGGATAGGACACTGACTTGGATGACCAATGGCAACTTGCTTTCAGTCAAGTGGAAAGCGTTCATGGAGTTGATTGGGGTGCAAGATCAAGGGCTTGCGTCTCCTGTCGGTTTTTGCCCACACCGCAACACCACCTCCACTCACAAGCAAGCTCTATGGCCCTACTGCACTTTGAAGATCAACCCTAAGATGAAGAAGGAAACGTATGAGTTGCCTGCCATTCTGGATATTCTTCACCGTGTCTTCCGAGAGACTCTTTTCCCTCGTATCGGGAATCTGTATATGTTCATTCTTATCTCGTGGATATGCTTCTCTTCTGCCAATGTGAGAAGGAACAAAACACCGGAGAGTCCCTGGATATCTCTCATGTTATGTGGTCTGAGCTCTTATCTGCTATCTCTAAGCGCAAGTGCCCGATTTATGGTCCGTTCATCATGTTGCTTATTGAGAAGGCCTGGGCTTGTGTCAATCCCAAGGTGATGCTAGAGACTGGAGAGCTGGTTTCTCACGACATCAAGCATCTGAGGAAGAAGGACAACTGGGGCACTCAGGTCCCTAAATCTGGAGGTCCTTCGTCTGCTACTGCCATGGAGACCGAGGAGGAGACTGGGGCTGAGGTTGAGGATGATGATGATGACTATGTGCCTTCTGAGGCAGAGCCCTCTTGGGCAAAGAAGCTCAAGCTCAAGATGAAGAAGCTGTTCTGCATGGAGTCTCACGGTCAGTACATGACTCATGTGGCTGAGAAGAAGGCCCGAGGTCGTCACAAGGAGCTCATGCATCAGTTGGGTGCCACAGTTAACAGTGGATTTGAGGATAAGCTTACTGAGGAGGAGGAGTGGATTCAGCAGCACTGCCCGTGGACCGATTCTGATGCCGAGCACTTCCCGACCGACGACGGTGGCGCAGATGATCCCACTGACATCTGATGTTTGAGTCCCTCTATTGCTATCACCTGGAGCCGTAGCAACACTCTCTCTCCTTTTTGGTGTCTCGATGCCAAAGGGGGAGAGAGTTTAGGGATTTGTGTTTTGTGTCTTCCGTCTTCTATGTTTGTGTTCTCTCACAGTTTGCTTTGTTTGGTTTGTGTCAGTGAGACCTAAGTTCATATGGTGTGAGACATATGCTACCTTATCTTTCAAGTATCATTATCTATGTCACTATCTAGCTTATGAGTTGCATGCTTATCATGTTATCTATGTTTCTCTCATATACCCTGCTTAGGTGGTTGGTCTCTAAAATGTAGGGGGAGCGTTGATCCTAGTATGTGTGCCATGCAGTCCAAAGCACTTATCTAGATAGCACACATCTAGGGGGAGCCCATCTACATTTTAGGACGGTGGGGTTTTTGCGCTTGTCCTATATCTCTCCTGTTTGTGCAAATCCCATATTGTCATCAATCCACCAAAAAGGGGGAGATTGTAAGGGAATATTTATCCCCAACGTGTTTTGGTGATTGATGACAATGCTTTTGCGGACTAATCGTCTGCGTTGAGTTCTTTCAGAGATTCATCCTTTGGCACAAGACGATTGCCTCCCCTCGGTGTTTTATTCAAGACGGTGTAGCTCCTTCGTTTCTCTGTTGGTGGACTAGTTTCGTAGGAGTCACCGTACTATCAAGAGGGGATCCGCTTTGGTAAGGCTAGGGTGGAACCAACACGTACACATCCTTATCACACCCGATGTTTCTTTCCGCTTCATTGGAGCTGCCCTTCCTATCTGTGCCTGCCCTATCCTGTCCCAGCGGTAGTACCGCGGTCCTCAGCGATAGTACCGCCGAAGCACGTCAAGCGGTAGTACCACTCCCAGAGCAGTAGTACCGCTACCCAAGCGGTAGTACCGCTTGTGGTCTTCAGCCGTAGTACCGTAGTGGTTCCGGGCTACTACCACCTCGACTCGAAGACCGCTGTTTTTTGTGTCGGATTTTACGGTACTAGTAGCGGCAGTAGTGGCGGTAGTACCGCCCCGAGCGGTAGTACCGCCAATGCTTCTGCGGTAGTACCGCTCGGGGGCCAGGACCCTGCATGTCTCGTCAGCACGACAGTACCGCTGGGAGGGAGCGGTAGTACCGCTCTTCAGCGGTAGTACCGCCCTGCCCAAGCGGTAGTACCGCTCTGTGCGTGGCTGTTCAGGGGGTAACGGTTGGATTGTTTCCCCCACTATATAAAGGTGTCTTCTTCCCCAAAGTTGACTAACCTCTTCCCCCAATAGCTCCATTGTTGCTCCAAGCTCCATTTTCGCCCGATCTCTCTCCCTAGCCAATCAAACTTGTTGATTTGCTCGGGATTGGTTGAGAAGGCCCCGATCTACACTTCCACCAAGAGAAATTTGATTCCTCCTCTTATCCCTAGCGGATCTTGTTACTCTTGGGTGTTTGAGCACCCTAGACGGTTGAGGTCACCTCTAAGCCATACTCCATTGTGGTGAAGCTTCGTGGTGTTGTTGGGAGCCTCCAATTGTTGTGGAGATTGCCCCAACCTTGTTTGTAAAGGTTCGGTCGCCACCTTCAAGGGCACCAATAGTGGAATCACGGTATCTCGCATTGTGTGAGGGCATGAGGAGAATACGGTGGCCCTAGTGGCTTCTTGGGGAGCATTGTGCCTCCACACCGCTCTAACGGAGACGTACTTACCCTTAAAAGGAAGGAACTTCGGTAACACATCCTCGTCTCCACCGGCTCCACTCTTGGTTATTTCGTGCCTTTACTTTTGCAAGCTTACTTGTGTTGCTATCCCTTGCTTGCTTATGTGCTAGTTGTTATTGCATCATATAGGTTGCTCACATAGTTGCATATCTAGAAAACCTATTTTGTTGCAAAGTTTAAATTGGTAAAGAAAAGCTTAAAAATTGTTAGTTGCCTATTCACCCCCCCCCCTCTAGTCAACCATAGCGATCCTTTCAATAAGAAGTTTGTATGGACAGAGGACTATGAAAAGAGCTTTAATGAGCTGAAGACCAGGTTGACATCAGCACCAGTATTGACTCTTCCAAACATCTATCGTAGCTTTGATGTATACTGTGACGCATCCATGAGAGGTATTGGATGTGTACTCATGCAAGATGGCAAGGTTGTAGCATACGCATCTCCACAGCTACAACCTCATGAAGGGAACTATCCAACATATGATCTAGAGTTGGCCGCTGTTGTGTATGCTTTGAAAATTTGGAGACACTACCTCATTGGAAAAAGGTGTCAGATATTTACCGACCACTAGAGTCTCACGTATATATTCACTCAACCGTACTTAAACCTTTGTCAGTGAAGATGGCTCGAGTTGGTCAAGGATTATGACCTTGGAATAAATTATCATCCGGGTAAAGCCACCGTGGTTGCCGATGCCCTCAGCCACAAGCATGCCAGTCTGAATGCCATGATGGAGTCCTTGCCTCCCGAACTCCAAGAAGAGATCGCTCGGCTAAATTTGGTTATTGTGGATGCCAGTCTTGCTAACATATTGGAAGTTACTCCTACCCTCGAGGATGAGATCCGCAGGGCTCAGCCAGATGACCCAGCTCTACAACACCATGTCAAGCGTATGCTAGAAGGCAAGACCCATGATTTCTCCAAGGATCAGCAGGGTACACTAAGGTTTCGAGGACGGATTTGTGTACGCAAGCAAGCAGATTTGAGAAAGAAGATCTCGACAGAGGCACACAAATCTTCGTATTCAATTCATCCAGGAGGTACCAAAATGTATGAAGATCTTCCCTAGATATTTTGGTGGGATGGAATGAAGAAATACATAGCATACTTTGTCGCTTGCTGTGATATATGCAACAAAGTTAAGGCGAACACCAGAAACCTGCCGGACTTGTTCAACCCCTACCTGTTCCACAATGGAAGTGGGATGATGTCTGCATGGATTTCATCACAGGACTACCAAGTACTCACTGAGGCAATGATGCAATATGGGTCGTAGTGGACACACTGACCAAGGTAGCTCACTTCAACCCCATCCGAACCACCCACCGAGCCGATCAACTCGCACAGTTATATGTGTCCAAAATCGTCAGTTTTCATGGAATGCCAAGAACAATTACTTCAGACCGAGGGTCTCTCTTTACCTCAGCATTCTGGTCATGTCTCCATCAAGCCTTGGGGACTGCTCTAGTATACAGCACAACCTATCATCCTCAGACATACGGGCAGACTGAGTGGGTAAACCAAATACTTGAAGATATGCTCCGGACATGTGCTTTGGACCAAGGACCTAAGTGGGAAGATTGTCTGTCATATGCTGAGTTCTCCTACAACAACAGTTTCTAGACCAGCCTGAAGATGTCACCTTATGAAGCTCTGTATGGCCAGAAGTGCCGCACTCCACTTAACTGGTCTCAAACCGGAGATAGCTGCATTTTCAGAACTGATTTCATGATGAAATCTGAAAAGCAAGTCAAGGAGATCCGAGATAGACTGCAGTTGGCCAAGTCCCGACAAAAGAGTTATTATGATGCAAAGCACCATCAAATCAGTTTTGAACCCGGAGGGCACTTATACCTCCGAGTCACACCCATGAAAGGATTCAAGAGATTTCAGACCCGAGGAAAACTGGCACCCATATATATTGGTCCATTCCCAGTTATGACCAGAGTTGGCACAGTTGCTTATCAGTTGGAATTGCCACCGGAATTGTCAGAAGTACACAATGTGTTCCATGTCTCGCAGCTAAGAAGATGTATTTCGCCACACGAGAAAAGGACTGATATGGCAGAAATAGAGCTTGCTAAGGATTTAACCTATGAGGAGAGACCATTCAGAATATTGGATGAGACAGAAAGAGTCACTCGCAGTAAAGTGATAAAGTTTTATAAGGTTTAGTGGGAGCATCACACCGAGGAAAAAGCAACCTGGGAAAGAGAGGAATTTTTAAGGAAAGCCTACCCAGAACTGTTTTCCCAAGCAACCGAATCTCGAGGACGAGATTCATCCTAACCGGGGGAGGTTTGTGATAGCCTAGTTTTTGCCTTCTCTCTTTTTCCGGACTTCATTTGCTTTTCTTTTGAATTTGGGTTTTAAAATCAATTCAAATGGACTTAAACACTTGGACATGTCCTTGATTTTCACCCAAGTGACCCATCCATCTCTAACTCATCATTTTTTCTCAAAAAAATCCCAAAATGACCCAAGGAGTATTTTTCATAAAAGAAAAATATTCATTTTCTTCTCTGAAACTCAATTCAGAAACTTGTGCTCCAAAGCAACCTCATTTTTATTGCTCCTAAAACCCTCAGAAAGATTCCAAATATTCTTTGAACCTTGGCCCACCTTCGTGAGAAAAATATTGCATAAGGTTTTGAAATATTTTTGCTACAGAAAATCATTTCTGTTCTGGCCTCAAAAAGCACTTTGCACAGCAAGTGTATTTTTCCTTGATCCAATGAGGCTGATTTTTCTTGAGCTTCATTACCCTCCAAAGTAAAGCTTTACCCCAGGAGATTAGTCCTAATCTCATTCTAGAAGTGCTCCAAACTTGGCGACCCAGTTTCTATCCAGAAACTTGCCAGGAAGCTCAAGTCTCATCTGGTCGGCCTGGCAGTGTGTTGTCACCCCTCTTTTGACCAAACTGCACGAACAACACCCCAAACATGTTTGGCATCATGTGGGCGTCGTCTTGACCATGCCAGCGTGGTGACCGCGTGAAGACACAACCCTGGCAGCGTGTTTGACGCGCTCTACGCTGTGCTCGCGCGTCTGTTTCGCGCGTGCTCGATCCAGAGCTCGCCGATGATTGCCGCACTGTGCCGCCGTCTTTGTCTCATCGCCTTTGACCCCTTACTGCCGCTCGTCGATGCCGGAGTAGCCGCAGCAAGCACGGGCACATCACGGCCAAAAGCCACAGTGCGCCCATGCCCCTATCTTCTTCTTCCACCGCCTCCTGTGCTCATCTTCGAGCTTCACAGTGCCCACGTGAGCTCTGAAGCTCTGCCCCCTCCTCGATGGCGCTCCTTGTTGCCATGCATTGCTTCTAGAGAGCTCCGGCAGAGCCGAGACCCCCTCCCCCTCCGCCTATAAATTTAGACCCCCTCCAGCCTCTCCGATCACTCCAACCTCACTGCACAGCCTCCACAAACCCGTAGCATAGCTGCAGCCTGGCCGGGCAGGCCTCTGGACATCGCCCCGACCTGAGCTTGCCGGCGATCCCCGGAGCCCCTCCTCCTCACTCTAGTGCCCCGCAAGCTCGATCCACTCTTCAGGCGAACCTTTGGTGGTTCACTGGTGCCGTCCGACCCCGTTGGAGCCACTGGTGCAGCCCCACGCCGCCGTCGTCTTCAACTCTTACGAGCTCCGTTTTCTGCAGCTGCTAGATAAGCTCCTTCCGACCTCGTCCGTCCACCTCTAGCAAAACCACATGTACAGGCAGGTGTGCCTCGACCCCCCTCTCTCTTTCTATCCCTCTGGATCTGTCCACCGAGCACTCCTCACCCGAGAATGCGCCGGCGAAGCACCGCCGTCTCTGTTTCTCTCTCCCCCGACCTGATGCGTGGGGCCCGCTGTCAGCCTCACCGCTCACACCCGAAGCGGTATGAGTGGTGGTGCATTCTTGGAATATGCCATCGACGTCACCCCCCTGGTTTTTCTTTTAATTCAAATTTAATCAGAATTTGACCAGAAACTTTGACCAGCTATAATTTTTAACCATAAGTCCAAATGAGTTGATTCTTTTTGCATTCTGTTCTTATTCAAAAGATCTAGCAGCACACCGAAAATGAGAATTTTCACTGCTGTCTAGATTTTTTGGTGATTTTCAGAATGGTTCTTGATGTTTCTTTTTGCTGTTTTTAAATGTTTTCAGAAGAAGAAACTTGTCTTGAAGAGAACCGGGAGGAGTGTGAGCCTCCTTTGCACTAAGGCAAGCCACACCAACATTTGTATGGTGTCATTTCAATATCTATGATTTTCCAACTTGAATATGAGTTATCTTCCATGCATTTAATTGTTTAAATAAATATTGCTTGTGTTTATTACTTTGTCATGGTTCACATGCTTAGTTACAGTACTGTTTAAGATGCTTGACTAGTTTAAGGCAGTAGAAGAAGTTTTGATTGGGTGGTTATGCTTTTGATATGAATAATGATAGTTTCATTATGTGGTTAATTGATTTTAATATATTATGGTATAACCAAAATGATGAGTGCTAAAACTAGTAAACTAAAAACCAGTAGAGTTTAATGATGAGTAGTGCAAGTAGAAAATTTTGATGATGTTGATCTGTTCACTTTAAATGGTATGTCATGCATGTCGAATAGTTGCATGTTCATGGCATATGGTGACAAGAGTTATTTTATTTCAAGTTAAAATTGATGTTAATTCAACTTGAACATACGTTGATCGAGTCATGGTGCCACTGAATCGAGTTCTTCCCAATGCAACCACATTTGCCTTTGTGGGAAGGTCATTATTCGGTCCGTTGTCATGCCTTTGGTCGGTACCTCCAATGAGGGAAGGTTATGGGCATGCAGTACCCTGGCCCAGTAAGTAGACATAACCTTGTGTGCTTGTTTGTTGTTATGGTACCTTGTCCCCGTTCGAGATAGTTTTGCCACGATGGTGGTCGTTGATGCCTTTGGTAGGCACGGGCCCACCCATGACTTAGCCTAGTGGGGAGTTTGTCAGAGTGGCCGGGAGAGTGTCATGGCAATGGGAGGGTTCTGTCGGAATGCCGTTGGTCCACCTGAATGGGAGTGCGAGGCCATGGGTTCCGTGGTGTGGGTAAAGTGCGCTACCTCTTCAGAGTGTATTTTCAATCTATTGATAGTCGCGTCCTCGGTTACAGACATAGCTCGTGAGTAAGTCACACCGTGGATCAACATTAATAAGTAATGTTGCACACTAAGTTTTATGTCTCGCACTGGTTATATGATGATTTGTGAGATCGTGAAGATAATCGTTGCTGGACCCAAAGTGTTGGTTTCGTTTGTGATCCGGGTATGATCACCGTTTTGGTTACGAGGTAACCCATCTGGTAAGAGAGTTCGCAGGACTCAGTGTAAAAGTTGATTTATCACTGCATTAGTAGTATTGCTTGCGTTGCATTTAACCTGAATAATTGTTATGATATTGTTTGCCATTGTGCTTATGCTTGTTGTGAGCTTGCAAGTACATTCAATGTACTGACCTGGCTTGTCATGCCAGAATTCAGGACAGGCTTATCAGATCGGAGTGCTTTGCGAGTCTAGATCGTGTCCATGTCGGTGTCCCTATGCTATGGAGTTCCACTGCATCATCGTTTCGCTGCCACGTAGTTATCATGATCGAGGCCCCTTCATGTTCATTAATTAATGTACATATTGTTCAGCCGCACCATGTGGGCCGCTTGGCCTTGCAACTTGATGTAATATTGAACCTATGTTTCCGCTAGCATCAATAAAGTGGTTATTTTCTATACCATGTTGTTGTGTGTTGCCAGAAGACTTGATCTCTGGGCTGGCAATGAAACGTAAAATGGTTGCTCTGAGTTGGGGTGCCACAGAGCGGCAGCAGTTCATTGCCGAGGAGATCAAGAAGTTTGAGGCAGCTGGTTTGGTCAGAGGAGTACGGCATCCAACATAGTTAGCAAACCCTGTGGTGGTGCGCAAGGCTAATTGGAAATGGAAGTTGTGCACAGATTTCACGGATCTAAACAAGGCATGCTTGAGGACCCATTCCCTTTGTCGTGCATTGATCAGATTGTGGATTGATCATCCGGGTGTGATTTGCTCTCCTTCCTGGATGCATACTCTGGATACCATCAAATCTATATGTCCAAGGAGGACGAAGAGAAGACCTCGTGCATCAGCCCATGTGGCACATACTGCTTCGTGCGGATGCCATTCGGGTTGAAGAGCGGCAGGTCCACTTTTGCGAGGGAAGTCCAGATTGGTTTTGAGTCATAGTTGCAAAGAAACATTGAAGCTTATATTGATGATATTGTGGTCAAAACCAAGGATAGATCAACCCTCATTCAGGACCTAGAAGAGACACTTGCTAATCTGCGCAAGATCAACTTGAAGCTGAACCCGGAGAAAGGTGTGTTTGGTGTCCCTTCCGGCAAGCTACTTGTTTTCTTTGTGTCCCACCGAGGGATAGAGGCCAACCCTGACAAGATCAAGGCCATCGAGCAGATCCAGGCACCTAAGACAGTTAAGGATATGAGACGTTTGACTGGGTGTGTTGTCGCGGTTAGCAAATTCATCTCCTAGTCTGCCAAGCGCGCCTTGTCGTTCTTCAAAATTTTGAAGAAGGCAGGTGTCGCGGGAAACCATGGCCACCTATGGGACCAGGTTGGCCCCTTGCTGGTTCAGCAGGGGGAGTCGCGTTGCACAAAGAGCAGACGAATGTGAGGCAGCACGACAGAGATCACACGGGCAGTTTTACCAAGGTTCGGGCCGCCGTGATGCATGAAACCCAACTCCTGCTTTGGTGGATTAATGGTGGAAATGTTGTGGCGGGGCGTAGTACACTTTCCCAGCAAGGGTTGCCTCAGGGCGACAGTGACTATGCGCGTATGGGGGTGTGAGTTATCCAACCTTATAACCTCTCGAACCGTTGCCATGGTCCTCCTTTTTTAGGTTAAGGGGTTACCAGAGTGGCAAATCAGTCATTAGACACTGATAAGATAGCAAATAGTGCTATCATACCTAACTCTGCAGGCTGATAGGGCACATTTAATGCGCTGCTTAATGTCACATCGTTGGTTGTCGGGCAAGGCTTGCTGGGCTATCTTGCCAGCTCCACGCCTGCTCGCCTGACACGTCATAGGACGGGTGTCATCTGTGGGTTATCTAGTAGAAAGGGGCTGCCATGTGGCGAATGGCCGCCACCTAATCACTCTGCGGCTCGACACCACACTGACCGACAACGTGAGTCGTGGTGGAGTGCTTGGTGAGGCGGTTTGGCCTCCGCGAGTCCCGGCAAGCCCTGCCAGGACGCCTTGGTTATCTTCTATTGGGGGTGGCCTCGCCCCTTGCGGGCTCGCCTGCCCGGCAAGGGAGGCATTTCTTTCGATGCTATCTTGATTCCCTGCCTTGGTCTTGGTCCCTCTAATCTGCTAGTTGGTCCTTCGAATCTCTTGGTTTCTTGTACTCTGTCTTGGGTTGGTGCTCCAATTCTTGGTCTTGTGCCTGTGCACAGTCAGGGCAATAGGCCCAGGGTCTGTTGCACCGACAGAAGCCCCCGAGCCTGCCCCAAACATGCTACCGAGCGTCGTCGGGGTAGGTCCTAATAAGTGCACAAGCAGAGTTGCTGAAGAGGTTGGTCTCTTGAGATCTTCTTTGCTTCTTCATTAGTCTTGATTTCGGGGCAGTTTCCGGTTTCCCCGCGCGTCGTGTAAAGCCAATGGTGGTGGGGCCGCTCCAATAATGGCCCGTGAATGACTTTAGCGCATGGGGGAGAAACTGCCAATTCACTCTTCCCACCACGCCCTTATTCGTAGCCATGTATGTTGCATGCATCGCTCGGGGTAGGTAACAGAGGCGCGTGGTGCGGGAGAGCATAATGGCGAGGGCTAGGCTTCCTTGAATTGGTGGAGGAGAGCGGCGGTTACTCATGGCGGAACCAACCCCCAGCCTTCCCCCGCTTGCCTATAAATGGATGAGCGGGGGAGGAGTGGAGGCATCCAACTGCATTCTTCTTATCATCTGCCTTGCTCCGTCTTGGATATGCTGGAAGGGAGAGCCCGGGACGGGTCCCCGGGTCTGAGTTTCGAGCTGATGATGTCGAGTAATGGCACTAGTGCTCGAGGACTGAGCTTGGTCCAAGTCCAAGGTGAAGGGCTCGAGATCGTTGGGAATCCCAGTATGGCCCCTCTCCTTGGAACTAGGGTCGATGTTGACGAGAGGCGCGCCTTCCTGCCCGCCAAAGAGGGGGGCGGCGCGCCTCAAGACCCTTGGCCGCCTTGGTCGCTTGCCGTCTCTCTGGGGAAGGCACTGGACTGGGGTCTGGGTGCTTTTCGGGCGCAATGGTGACGGAGAGACAATGAGGGAGGGCGGCGGTAGTGGGCGGCGGAGGGCCAGGTCAGAGTATGATACGTCTCCAATGTATCTATAATTTTTGATTGTTCTGTGCTATTATATTATCTGTTTTGGATGTTTAACGGGCTTTACTATATAGTTTTAAATTATTTTTGGGACTAACCTATTAACCGGAGGCCCAATCCAAATTGTTGTTTTAGCCTATTTCAGTGTTTCGCATAAAAGGAATATCAAACGGAGTCCAAACGGAATGAAACCTTCGGGAGGGTTATTTTCGGAACAAACGCAATCCAGGAGACTTGGAGTGGACGTCAAGAAAGAAACGAGGAGGCCACGAGGGAGGAGGGCGCGCCCAGGGGGTACGCACGCCCCCACTCTCGTGGGCCCCTCGTGGTTCCCCTGACCGACTTCCTTCGCCTATATATACACATATACCCTGAAAACATCCAGGAGCACCACGAAACCCTATTTCCACCGCCGCAACCTTCTGTACCCGTGAGATCCCATCTTGGGGCCTTTTCCGGCGCTCCGCCGGAGGGGGAACCGGTAACGGAGGGCTTCTACATCAACACCATAGCCTCTCCAATAAAGTGTGAGTAGCTTACCACAGACCTTCGGGTCCATAGTTATTAGCTAGATGGCTTCCTCTCTCTCTTTGGATCTCAATACAAAGTTCTCCTCGATCTTCTTGGAGATCTATTCGATGTAATTCTTTTTGCGGTGTGTTTGTCGAGATCCGATGAATTGTGGGGTTATGATCAAGATTATCTATGAACAATATTTGAATCTCCTCTGAATTCTTTTATGTAATATTTACATCGAATAGATCTCCAAAAAGAACCCAGTGACAGTAGGGGCAGCAAGGCACGTATTGTATTGTTGCCATCGAGGATAAAAAGATGGGGTTTATATCATATTGCTTGAGTTTATCCCTCTACATCATGTCAACTTGCCTAATACATTATTCTGTTCTTATGACTTAATACTCTAGATGCATGATGGATAGCGGTCGATGTGTGGAGTAATAGTAGTAGATGCAGAATTGTTTCGATCTACTTGTCGCGGACGTGATGCATATATACATGATCATGCCTAGATATTCTCATAACTATGCACTTTTCTATCAATTGCTCGACAATAATTTGTTCACCCACCGTAATACTTATGCTATCTTGAGAGAAGCCACTAGTGAAACCTATGGCCCCCGGTTCTATTTTCCATCATACAATATTTTATTTTGCAATCTTTACTTTCCAATCTATATCATAAAAATACCAAAAATATTTATCTTATTATCTCTATCAGATCTCACTTTTGCAAGTGGCCGTGAAGGGATTGACAACCCCTTTATCGCGTTGGTTGCAAGGTTCTTATTTGTCTGTGTAGGTATGAGGGATTTGAGTGTAGCCTCCTACTGGATTGATACCTTGGTTCTCAAAAACTGAGGGAAATACTTACGCTACTTTGCTGCATCACCCTTTCCTCTTCAAGGGAAAACCAACGCATGCTCAAGAGGTAGCAAGAAGGATTTCTGGCGCCGTTGCCGGGGAGGTCTATGCACAAGTCAAGACATACCAAGTACCCATCACAAACTCTTATCCCTCGCATTACATTATTTGCCATTTGCCTCTTGTTTTCCTCCCCCCCCCCACTTCACCATTGCCATTTTATTTGCCCTCTTTTTCCCATTCGCCTCTTTTTCGCTTGCTTCTTGTATTTGCTGCCACTATGTCTGAAACTGGGGAGGTTATTGTTGATAAGGACAATAGTAATAACATGGGAAACTTTGATGCTTTTGATGATCCTGCTAAAGAACCCGCCATCTTACATACTAAAAAGTTTCGAATCGGTAGTGGTAATATTATTGGAAAAGGGGTTATTCTTGTGTCGGTGCTTTGCCCGCTATGGGTGGATTTATTCTTCATAGAACTATTAGTCTTGCGGGTGCCATATCCTTGCTTATAGTTGAACTTGAAAGACAGTTTATGCATATGCATCCTTGCATACAAAGGATTTTCCTAGAATTTTCCAATATTGATTATTCTTCTGTTAAGCGTGCAGCTACTATCTTTTTGGCACATGAGTTCAGATTTATAATGAAAGAAGCCAAAGAATTTTTTGCGCACTATAGGGTGGACGTTGGTCGTCCTCCCATAGAGGCGATCCTTTTTAATCAAGAAGACATAAGGCGTTTACGATCTTTAGATCATGTTGCTTATAATGAAAACCTGAGAAAAAAGGTTCCTACCAACGTTCTAGTCGATAGAATCTCCGAACTTAATGATGGTTTTGCTATTCAAAACAATGGGTTAGGATTTTCTCTTGATCAAAGGCTCATGACTTTTTGCCAAGAGAATGCTTATAATGATGAATTGGTTGTGCAATATGAGGGGCCAAAGGAGGAACCCATACCTCCCGGGCTTGATTTTGGGGACTTCTGTCCCATTAAATTTAACCATTTTGATTACTTTTGCTTGCCAAAAAGAAAACTTGCTTCTGAATGTAGGGAATATGATATGAGTTTTCGTGATTTACCTTATCATTATGGTAATACCTAGATCTATTCTTGCTTTTATGCCTAGCTAGGGGCGTTAAACGATAGCGCTTGTTGGGAGGCAACCCAATTTTATTTTTTTTCTTCACTTTTTATTCCTATTTAGTAATAAATAATTCATCTAGCCTCTGGTTAGATGTGGTTTTATGTTTTAATTAGTGTTTGCGCCAAGTAGAACCTTTGGGAAGACTTGGGTGAAGTCTTTATGATCTTGCTGTAAAAAACAAAAACTTTAGCACTCACGAGATTAGATGCCATTTTTTACTGGAGAGCTATTTTAGGTTGATTCTTTTTGCAGACGATTAATAGAAAAATTCCTCACGTCCAATAATTTATTTCAGATTTTTTGGTGGTCCATAAGTATTCTAAAGTTACATATTACTACAGACTATTCTATTTTTGACAGATTCTGTTTTTCGTGTGTTGTTTGCTTATTTTGATGAATCTATGGCTAGTATCGGGGGGTATGAACCATAGATAAGTTGGAATACAGTAGGTTTAACACCAATATAAATAAAAAATGAGTTCATTACAGTACCTTAAAGTGGTGGTTTGTTTTCTTGATCTAACGGAGCTCATAAGATTTTCTGTTGACTTTTGTGTTGTGAAGTTTTCAAGTTTTTGGGTAAAGATTTGATGGATTATGGAATAAGGAGTGGCAAGAGCCTAAGCTTGGGGATGACCAAGGCACCCCAAGGTAAAATTCAAGGACAACAAAAAGCCTAAGCTTGGGGGTGCCCCGAAAGGCATCCCCTCTTTCGTCTTCGTCCATCAGTAACTTTACTTGATGCTATATTTTTATTCACCACATGATATGTGTTTTGCTTGGAGCGTCTTGTATGATTTGAGTCTTTGCTTTTTAGTTTATCACAATCATCCTTTCTGTACACACCTTCGGGAGAGACACACATGAATCGGAATTTATTAGAATACTCTATGTGCTTCACTTATATCTGTTGAGCTAGATAATTTTGCTCTAGTACTTTAGTTATATCTTTTTAGAGCACGGCGGTGGTTTTATTTTGTAGAAATTATTGATCTCTCATGCTTCACTTATATTATTTTGAGAGTCTTTTAGAACAGCATGCTATTTGCTTTGGGTTATAAAATTAGTCCTAATATGATGGGCATCCAAGATAGGTATAATAAAAACTATCATATAAAGTGCATTAAACACTAGGATAAATTTGATACTTGATAATTGTTTTGAGATATAAAGGTGGTAATGTTAGAGTCATGCTAGTTGGGTAATTATGAAATTGAGAAATACTTGTGTTAAAGTTGACAAGTCCCGTAGCATGCACGTATGGTGAACGTTGTGTGACAAATTTGAAGCATGGGATGTTGTTTGATTGCCTTCCTTATGAGTGGAGGTAGGGATCGCACGATGGTTAACTCCTACCAACCCGTCCCCTAGGAGCATCTATAGTAGTACTTCGCTTCGAGGGATAATAAAATTTTGCAATAAGTATATGAGTTCTTTATGACTAATGTGAGTCCATGGATTATACGCACTCTTACCCTTCCGCAATTTGCTAGCCTCTATGGTACCGTGCATTGCCCTTTCTCACCTTAATAGTTGGTGCAAACTTCGTCGGTGCATCCAAACCCCGTGATACGATACGCTCTATCACACATAAACCTCCTTATATCTTCCTCAAAACAGCCACCATACCTACAAATTATGGCATTTCCATAGGCATTCCGAGATATATTGCCATGCAACTTTCCACCGCTCCGTTTATTATGACACGCTCCATCATTGTCATATTGCTTTGGATGATCATCTAGTTGACATCGTATTTGTGGCAAAGCCACCTTTATAATTCTTTCATACATGTCGCTCTTGATTCATTGCATATCCCGGTACACCGCCGGAGGCATTCACATAGAGTCATATTTTGTCCTAAGTATTGAGTTGTAATTCTTGAGTTGTAAATAAATAGAAGTGTGATGATTTACATTATTAGAGCATTGTCCCATGTGAGGAAAGGATAATGGAAGCAATGATTCCCCCACAAGTCGGGATTAGCCTCTGGACTTTATGAAAAATAAAAGAGGCCAAAGAAGCCCAAATAGAAAAAGAGGCCAAAGAAGCCCACCAATAAAAAAATGAGAGAAAAAGAGAGAAGGGACAATGTTACTATCCTTTTACCACACTTGTGCTTCAAAGTAGCACCATGATCTTCATGATAGAGAGTCTCCTATGTTGTCACTTTCGTATACTAGTGGGAATTTTTCATTATAGAACTTGGCTTGTATATTCCAATGATGGGCTTCCACAAAATGCCCTAGGTCTTCGTGAGCAAGCAAATTGGATGCACACCCACTTAGTTTCTTTTTGATGAGCTTTCATACATTTATAGATCTAGTGCATCCGTTGCATGGCAATCCCTACTCCTCATATTGACATCAATTGATGGGCATCTCCATAGCCCATTGATTAGCCGCGTCAATGCGAGACCTTCTCCTTTTTTTGTTTTCTCGCATAATCCCTATCATCATACTCTACTCCACCCATAGTGCTATGTCCATGGCTTCCGCTCATGTATTGTGTAAGGGTTGAAAAGGCTGAAGCGTGTTAAAAAGTATGAACCAATTGCTTGGCTGAAATTGGGGTTGTGCATGATGGGAGCATTTTGTGAGACGAAAATGAAGCATGGCCAAACTATATGATTTTGTAGGGATAAGCTTTCTTTGGCTATGTTATTTTTATAAGACATAAACTACTTGGTTAGCATGCTTGAAGTATTACTATTTTTATGTCAATATTAAACTTGTATCTTTAATCTTTTGGATCTGAACATTCATGCCACGATAAAGAAAATAACATTGAGAAATATGCTAGGTAGAATTCCACATCAAAAATTCTGTTTTTATCATTTACCAACTCGAGGACGAGCAGGAATTAAGCTTGGGGATGCTTGATACATCTCCAACGTATCTATAATTTTTGATTGTTCCATGCTATTATATTATCTGTTCTGGATGTTTAATGGGCTTTATTGTGCACTTTTATATTATTTTTGGGACTAACCTATTAACCGGAGGCCCAGTCCAAATTGTTGTATTTTGCCTATTTCAGTGTTTCACAGAAAAGGAATATCAAACGGAGTCCAAACAGAATGAAACCTTCGGGAAGGTTATTTTCGAAACAAACGCAATCCAGGAGACTTGGAGTGGACGTCAAGAAAGAAACAAGGAGGCCACGAGGCAAGAGGGCGCGCCCAGGGGGTAGGCGCGCCCCCAACCTCGTGGGCCCCTCGTGGCTCCCCTGACCGACTTCCTTCGCCTATATGTACACATATACCTTGAAAACATCCAGGAGCACCACAAAACCCTATTTCCACCGCCGCAACCTTCTGTACCCGTGAGATCCCATCTTGGGGCCTTTTCCGGCGCTCCGCCGGAGGGGGGATCGATCACGGAGGGCTTCTACATCAACATCATAGCCTCTCCGATAAAGTGTGAGTAGTTTAACACAGACCTTCGGGTCCATAGTTATTAGCTAGATGGCTTCTTCTCTCTCTCTTTGGATCTCAATACAAAGTTCTCCTCGATCTTCTTGGAGATCTATTCGATGTAATTCTTTTTGCGGTGTGTTTGTCGAGATCTGATGAATTGTGGGTTTATGATCAAGATTATCTATGAACAATATTTGAATCTCCTCTGAATTCGTTTATGTATGATTTGTTATCTTTGCAAGTCTCTTGAAATTATCAGTTTGGTTTGGCCTACTAGATTGATCTTTATTGCAATGGGAGAAGTGCTTAGCTTTGGGTTCAATCTTGCGGTGTCCTTTCCCAGTGACAGGAGGGGAAGCAAGGCACATATTGTATTGTTGCCATCAAGGATAAAAAGATGGGGTTTATATCATATTGCTTGAGTTTATTCCTCTACATCATCTCTTCTTGCCTAATGCGTTACTCTGTTCTTATGAACTTAATACTCTAGATGCATGCTGGATAGCGGTCGATGTGTGGAGTAATAGTAGTAGATGCAGAATCGTTTCGATCTATTTGTCGCGGACGTGATGCCTATATACATCATCATGCCTAGATATTCTCATAACTATGCACTTTTCTATCAATTGCTCGACAGTAATTTGTTCACCCATCGTAATACTTATGCTATCTTGAGAGAAGCCACTAGTGAAACCTATGGCCCCCGAGTCTATTTTCCATCATATAAGTTTCCGATCTATTTTATTTTGCAATCTTTACTTTCCAATGTATATCATAAAAATACCAAAAATATTTAACTTATTATCTCTATCAGATCTCACTTTTGCAAGTGGCCGTGAAGGGATTGGCAACCCCTTTATCGCGTTGGTTGCAAGGTTCTTATTTGTTTGTGCAGGTATGAGGGATTTGGGTGTAGCCTCCTACTGGATTAATACCTTGGTTCTCAAAAACTGAGGGAAATATATATGCAACTTTGCTGCATCACCCTTTCCTCTTCAAGGGAAAACCAATGCATGCTCAAGAGGTAGAAGAGTATGATGGCGTGGATGCCTTCGTCTCTGACTGGCGTCCTGCCGCCTCATCTTCCATCCTTCCCTTCCCTCCCCGGCACTGTCATCACCAACCTCTTTGGTCTATAGCTAGGGAGGGATGCCTCCTTGGCGCCTTCGTCTTTCTTCTAGTGATCTCCCCACCGAGCCCCTGCGTATGACCCCACCAGGGCCCAAGTCGGGTCTTCTCGCTGGTGACGGCGGCCGAGCTGCTCCGCCCCGCTTATACGCTTCTCCTCCACAGCTTCACCAGCCCCGGTGAGGGAGTCCCGGATTAGGGGGTGTCCGGATAGCCGGACTACCATCATCGGCCGAACTATCATCGGCCGGACTATCATCATCGACCGGACTCCAAGACTATGAAGATACAAGATTGAAGACTTCGTCCCGTGTCCGGATGGGACTTTCCTTGGCGTGGAAGGCAAGCTTGGCGATACGGATACGTAGATCTCCTACCATTGTAACCGACTCTATGTAACCCTAGCCCTCTCCGGTGTCTATATAAACCGGATGGCTCTAGTCCGTAGGACACAACAACAACCATTACAATCATACCATAGGCTAGCTTCTAGGGTTTAGCCTCCTTGATCTCGTGGTAGATCCACTCTTGTAAACATCCACAATATCAATATCAATCAAGCAGGACATAGGGTTTTACCTCCATCAAGAGGGCCCGAACCTGGGTAAAACATCGTGTCCCTTGTCTCCTGTTACCATCTGCCTAGACGCACAGTTCGGGACCCCCTACCCGAGATCCGCTGGTTTTGACATCGACATTGGTGCTTTCATTGAGAGTTCCTCTGTGTCGTCACCGATAGGAAGGATGCCTCTTCCCGTCTTCAAGGACGACATCTTAGCCGATGGAGCCTTGGCCGCCAGCCAAACTATCCGGCTAGGAGGTTTTCTTATGACCGCCTGTCCGACCACCGCTTCAATGATGACCTCTCGTGTCATCGAGAGCAATCTTCACGTCAACTCGGAATTCGCCGAGCAGTTAGATCCAGCAGAGCTCTCGTCTGTAAACGAACTCTTGGATCGGATCGCCGCCCTGGGAGTCGCTACAGACTACAATCGGATCAGGCTTAAAACCGATCTGAGAGAGATTAACTCTCCCCAGGTTATCCACTACGTCACGGTGGTAGAGGAACATCGCGACGATCCTTCTCCCATATTGAAAACTAGTCGTGTCCGGGCTACCGAACCCTCCATGCCGGATTTCCGCGGAGGAGCGGATTCCGATCAAGCAATGAACATAAAGTCAGGCATCGGACCGGACTCATTGGACAACGTTCCACTTTCCAAGCTTCCAAATTCGGAAACTTCTCGGCCCTTGAGCCTCGAGATGGGCAGGGTCCCGGACTCAATTAGGCCCGCCCGTCCAGATATATGCGATCTATCTCTAATCCGGCAAGAGCCAGCCGAAACAGTACATCATTACTGGGCCAGATTCCTCCTGGTCATGGACCGGATAAAGGACTGCCGAGAGGAAAACGCAATCTCGATCTTTTGCAACAATTGCACGGACAGGGGAATCTTGAACGCCGTCAGCCATCATGAAATCACACGTTTCGCCGACTTGGCATCCATAGTGCGAAAGTACTGTGCCATAGAAAGTTTCCGGAAAACCGAAGATAGGTTTTGGGATAATCCGGCCCCGAACATAGCCCCAGTCCGCAACAAAAGGGTGCATTACACTCAGGCGCCAAGTACAAGAACCAAAAAACAGAAGCCCCTTAATGGGAACGGAACTGTACTGGAGGGATGGCTCAGCAAACCCTGTACAATTCACAGTACCAAGGGCGCCACCCCAACACATAGCCTTCGTGCATGTTGGATATTACGGCAGGTGGCCAAAAGTGGCGAGGAGCTTCTAGCCCCGCGAAACCACACCAACAATACCGGTACGGTATCAATAGTCTTCGAGACTTTCACATCAAACAATATGCGGAAACGAACGATCCACAGCCTTGCCGAAGTCTACCAAGTAGCAACAACAAATCCTTGGAGCGACGCGGCCATCACCTTCAACGCCAGCGACGAACCTAAATTCCGAACAGCCCGAGCACCAGCCGCATTGGTCCTCAGTCCAATAGTGGACGGCTTTCGACTTACCAAGGTATTCATGGATGGCGGCAGCGGATTGAACCTCATTTACGAGGAAACTCTTCAAAAAATGGAAATAGACCGGAGCCGCATTGAGCGAAGCAGCACAACCTTCAGAGGAATAATCCCTAGCCGGGAAGCATGCTGCACCGGAAAATCACACTCGATGTGGTGTTCGGCTCGCCGGACAATTACAGGTCCGAAGAAATCATGTTCCAAGTGGCCACGCTCAGCAGCGGATACCACGCTATATTAGGACGAGAGGCGTTCACAATTTTCCAAGCCGTACCCCATTACGGGTACATGAAGCTCAAAATGCCTGGGCCCGGCGGGATAATCACTCTCGTTAGTGATTCGGACATAGCACTCCGCGCCGAAAACAAAACAGCCACATTAGCCCTGGAGGCACTATCCGAAGCCCAAGCGGCAGAGGAACTCACCGCGCTGCGCGCTACGGTGCACAGAGACGACGTGATACTCGATAAGAGATCCAAGTCCACCTCCTTTAAACCAGTGGACGAAATTATAAAATTCCAGGTCCACCCAACGGACCCGACAAAGACGGCCTCCATCGGGGCACAGTTGAACCCTGATGTAGACGCCGCGCTGCAAGAATTCCTTCGGGAAAATTGGGACATTTTCGCCTGGCATCCTTCAGATATGCCAGGAATCCCTCGCAGGCTGGCAGAGCATAGCCTAAACATCCTAAAAGGGTTCAAGCCAGTCAAACAGGCTCTTCGACGATTTTCCGAACCCAAAAGACAGGCAATGGGAGAAGAACTAGCCAAACTATTGGAAGCCGGATTCATCAGAGACATCAAACATCCGGATTGGCTAGCAAACCTGGTAATGGTACCAAAGAAGGACAGATCCTGGCGCCTATGTGTCGATTTCAAAGACCTAAATAAAGCCTGCCCAAAGCATCCCTTCCCCCTCCCCCGCATCGACCAAATCATCGATGCCACTTCAGGGCACGATTCATTGTGCTACCTGGATGCATACTCCGGCTATCATCAAATCAAGATGGCAGAAGCGGATCAAGCCGCAACGGCG
Source organism: Triticum dicoccoides (assembly GCF_002162155.2). Taxonomy (NCBI): domain Eukaryota; kingdom Viridiplantae; phylum Streptophyta; class Magnoliopsida; order Poales; family Poaceae; genus Triticum; species Triticum dicoccoides. The sequence goes on along the minus strand of NC_041391.1, from coordinate 431,698,408 downwards.
TTCATTACTCCATATGGACCATTCTGCTTCAACATGATGCCCTTCGGACTTAAAAATGCCGGCGCAACATATCAGCGCATGATTCAGACATGTCTGGCTACCCAGATCGGCAAAACAGTAGAGGCATACGTAGACGACGTAGTCATCAAAACCAAACACGTCGAAACTCTAGTAGACGACTTGAGGGTCACATTCGACAACCTCCGAGCATATGACATCAAGCTGAATCCGGAAAAATGCGTTTTTGGCATACCAGCCGGAAAGCTCTTGGGCTTCATTGTATCCGGTAGACGAATTGAAGCAAATCCGGCCAAAATCCGAGCCCTATCACAGTTGGATATTCCAAAAAACCTCAAACAGATCTAGAAATTGACTGGATGTGTGGCGGATCTCAGCCGCTTTATCTCTCGCCTAGGAGAAAAGGCATTGCCCCTCTATCGCCTCCTCAGGCACACCGAACACTTCGAGTGGACGGATGTTGCCACTGCCGGACTCGAAGAAATAAAGGCCATATTGGCAACGAATCCGGTCCTGGCTGCGCCCAACCTGGGTGAACCTATGTTGTTATACATCGCGGCAACACATCAAGTAGTAAGCGCGGTGCTCGTCGTAGAACGAGAGACAGAAGGGCATAAATTCCCTCTTCAAAAACCAGTGTACTACGTATCCACTGTTTTAACCCCCTGCAAGTCCCATTACCCGCACTATCAAAAGATAGTGTATGCGGTGTTCATGGCATCCCGGAAGCTCCGACACTACTTTCAAGAGTGTTCGATAACAGTGGCCTCCGAAGTACCCCTAAATGACATTATAAATAACTGCGACGCAACGGGAAGGATTGCAAAATGGGCCATTGAGCTCTTACCATTCGACATAACTTACAAACCCCGGCGAGCTATAAAGTCGCAAGTTTTGGCTAACTTTGTCGCTGAGTGGACTGAAGCCGAACTCCCTAAAGAGTACGGCGCATACTCCAATTGGATTATGTATTTCGACGGCTCCAAAATGTTGGCCGGATTGGGGGCTAGCATCGTACTAACGTCCCCAACCGGGGACAGAGTCCAATACGTACTTCAGATAATGTACACGGACTCCAACAACGCAGCTGAATACGAGGCCCTCTTACATGGCCTCCGGATGGCAATCTCCATGGGCATCCAACGCCTAGAGGTGCGCGGGGACTCAAACCTCGCAATATCCCAAGTAAATGGAGACTTTGACGCCAAGGATCCAAAAATGGTAGCCTATCGCAACGCCGTCCTTAAAATGTCAGCTCGGTTCGAAGGACTTGAATTCCACCACGTAGCCAGAGATAATAACCAAGCGGCCGACGTATTGGCACGCATCGGCGCAAAACGTGACGCTGTCCCTCCAAATATCTTCCTGGAACGGCTGTTCAAGCCATCCGTACTATGGGAAGAGGTGTCCGGAAATAACAAACCAGAGGCAGCCGCAGAGCAATCTGACATAACGGGTGATCCAGCCGACGAAACAACACCCTCAGCTCACGACATAATGGCAGTAATTGCCCCATGGACAGAGCCGTTCCTAGCTTACTTGCTTAGGCAGGAACTCCCCGAAGACCATAATGAGGCCCGCTGCATAGTCCGGCGATCTAAAGCCTACAAGGTCCATGAGGGAGAACTCTATAAGAAAAGCACAACCGGGGTCCTTCAAAGGTGTATCTCCGAAGAGGAAGGGCGAGACCTTCTGGCTGAAATTCACGCCGGACTAGGCGGACACCACGCCGCAGCCCGGGCCCTTGTAGGAAAGGCATTCCGTACAGGATTTTATTGGCCGACAGCCCGGGCAGATGCTCAGGACTTAGTCCAAAGATGCGTCGGTTGTCATCTCTTTGCTAATCAGAGCCACATGCCACCCACCGCCCTCAAAACTATACCCATTACCTGGCCGTTCACGGTCTGGGGGCTTGACATGGTTGGACCACTTAAAGGGGGAACCCATAAGCAAAGGTACCTATTGGTCATGGTGGATAAATTCACCAAATGGATAGAGGCCAAGCCAGTTAAAACAGCAGAGTCCGGACCAGTGATAGACTTTATATCCAGGGTAGTACACCGTTATGGTGTCCCCCACAGCATCATCACCGATAACGACACGAACTTCACGGCTGATGAGGTTAAATCATGGTGCAAAAATATGGGCATCAAGCTCGATTACGCTTCAGTCTATCATCCTCAAACCAACGGTCAAGTGGAACGAGCAAATGGTCTAATAATGAGCGGCATCAAACCCAGACTAGTGCGGTCCCTTACGAAATCTGACACGCACTGGGTAGAGGAGCTCGACTCCGTACTCTGGGGGCTGCGGACAACGCCTAACCGTACTACCGGATTCACACCATTTTTTATGGTATACGGCACAGAAGCAGTTTTTCCCTGTGACATAATTCATGACTCACCTCGAGTGCGCATGTACGAAGAAAGAGAAGCCGAGTTGGATCGGCAGGACAGCTTGGACGCATTGGAGGAAGAACGCGACGTCGCCAAGGCTCGTTCCGCATTCTATCAGCAGCAGGCTCGAAGATACCAAAGCAGAGAAGTACGGGCCAAGACTTACAACGTTGGCGAACTGGTTCTACGCCTGCCGGACAAGAAAAAGGACAAGCTCAAGCCCAAATGGGAAGGCCCCTTCATCATCGATAAAGTCTTGACCGGCGGAGCGTACCGTCTACGAAATACGTCGGATAACCGACTCGAGCCGAACCCATGGAACGCAGCCCGCCTCCGAAGATTCTATGCCTAGCGCCGGACTAAGAGTTCGTCCCTTTCCCCCCGTCCAAATTGTTTTTACTTCAGCTGCCTTTTGTTTATCTTTTTCTTCTCAACCCTATTCATCAAAGCCTTAAAGGGCCTACTTGCACATCGTTCGCACGCAATTGATGTGCTATCCGCACTCATTATACCTGGGGGCTTTTTACCAGAAGCTTAATTATAAGGGCTTCATGCCCAGCACATGTGTCAAGCCTCCACATGTACCTTTTATTCACCATTATATGCATCGATATGACTTAAGTTTTGGCCAAGCTGGGTTGCCTGGCTCCTGTGCTTACCCCTACGTTCCTGATTGTTCGGCTAGGAGGTAAAGGGAGCACCTCTGCGATTGTTACTGCCGGGTCAGCCGGATTTGTACCTCAGACTGGGTGAAGCCGAAAGCTAGCGTTCTTAAGGGAATATTCGGTCAGTGACTTATAAGATGATTTTTTATCCACTTATTTATCTGCCCCCAGATGTTTTTTTGCTTTTTTCGCAGTCCGGGCATGCACTTTAGGGCATGCCACCCCCAGAGGAAAGGAACCCTTAACGGAACTATTCTCCCTGGAAGATGTTTCTTACTACCCATGTAATATAACATAACTAGTTGGGCACTTGTCTGATAAAGCACTAATGACCCCTACGCCTGGTCTCCATGCATACCCCGGTTGTTTCATAACCGAGAAGGTATTCGGACACACTCCAGACTCTAGGGTCCCGAGGTCGAAGCGAAAAGGTCAGCAAAGACAAACGATCTACAATCCGGCTAGAAGGCATTTTATATGTCATTTTATAATACATTGTCAAATCGACTGATTGTATTCTTCCTCAATCCCGTCTAACAGGTTGTCTAATTTACAGTCCTGTTGGGAAAATTTAGCGGCCAACTCTACTTGGCCGTATACTAAACTCACAGGGATCTCCTTCCCATCGGGCCCCACAGGTCTGACTTCGGCCATGTGGTTGGGATCCGCCTTCTTGTACCGCGTCTTTACCATGGCCCAGGCCTCCCTGGCACCTTGGCGGCAGGCCGAAATCTTCCATAAATGGAAGCGCTGCCGCACTCCCTGAAGCTTCTCCGCAAGCTCCCCAGGACCCTCGGGTAAGGAGAAGGCTGGCCATAAAGCCTGGATGACGCCGCTCATTGCCTGCCGAACTCGTTCGATCAGTTGCAACAATTCGGGAAGTTGATCACCCGTTGATACGGGCATCTCCTCCGCAGGGCAACCTGTGAGCATACCTGCAGACATATTCTGTCAAATTGACTTCCTTGCCGAACTCTTCTTTTCAAAGGAGTTCGCTCAAGCACTTACTATAGATGCCGCGACGAAGCCGCTGATTCTCCTTAACGGAGCCCGACAGCTCGACCCGAACGCCTTTCAGCTCTTCTCCAAGCTAGGCATGGGCATCCTGGAGCTTGTTCCTTTCATGCTGCACCTTATGCAGCACCCTCTCGCCGGCCTTTAGTTGGCGCAGAAGTTCTTGCCTGTCCGGATCTTGTCCGGCAGCACCTGCAACGTCATTTTTTAGACTTGCGCAAAGGCCAAACGCTACTTATCTTTCTAAAATAATGCGTTACCAGGAGAGGTCCCTGTGTTTCCTCCTGCACCAGAGAATGCGGCCTCAAGTTGGGCCTTGCACTCTTGCAGCTCCTAAGACAGTTGGGTATTCTTCTCGGTAAGATCCTACGTTTCATATGATCCTTAAATCAGTTAATATAACTACTTTAAGTCTCGGGGGCTACTGGCATATACAACTATTAATTTCTCTTACCCGTATGTCTTTTACATACTGCTCCGTGGCTCTGGTAAAACCATCTTGAGCAGCACGAAGGTGCGCGTCCCCCGTGTTAAAGGCATTCAACGCCTCGGGGGAGAAGCACGCATCACGAAATACTGTACGGCGGCGCCTGTGATTCATGGCACTCTCCACCTCAGACTTGGTGGCGCACAGTCTGTCGGCATCCTCCGTCGGAGGAACGTCCGGCTCACGCCTTGTGCTCGCCTCCCCCTCCAGACCAGGTGCTGGAGCCTGGCTGGTAGTAATTGGATTGGCAACCTCCACGCCCGCAGTCCGGCGGGCGCTTTTTTCCCTACAAAAGTCATGAGCACTCAAACGCTTCCTAGGAACGTTGCTCTAAATAATGAATTGTGAGCTACACCTTTGCGGCGATGTTTCAGTCCGCGCCGCGCTCCTCTTCCGCCTACTGGTCCGGACTGGCCTTTGTTGGTCAGCCACCGCGGGCTCGGCTTCTCGCCCTAGGGGCGCCTCCTGCACAGCGCCATCATATACGGTGGTCAGAAATAAGCAAGGAAGGAATGACGGTGTCAGGACTTCGGTCGCAATCACCTGGGAAGCCGGATATAGTCCGGGATAGTCGGCCGTGATGGCGACTAAAGCATTGTCCATGCTGAGCTGGTGGAACACCCCGTCGATTAGCTCCACCTTTATGTCCGGATCCTCTTCGGAGGCCGGATCCCGGGATCTCTCTGGATCCTCGGGTTGCGGAGCTGGACTTAGCATGTCCTCCACGATCCGGCGCAGTTCCTGCGTCGAAAGAAGAACACAATATAAGAAACTTAAGTTTCAAAAAGCATGGGTCGGGCACGCAGAGTGTTCGCTTACCCAAGGCCGGGGATTATTCATGGAGAACCCATTTAACGGGTTCGTCCGAAGAAAATCCTCCTTCTCCCCCTTATACAAGCCGGACAGGATCGTCACCAGGTCTTCGACCGAATCCGGCCCTTTGCGGCCATGACCGGTGGCATCGTCCTCCCCGTTGAAATCCCACATGGGGTGGCCCCTGTATTGTAGTGGCTGCACCCCCCGCATAATGCATGTTGCCATGACTCCAATCATGGACAACCCGGAATGGGCCAGTAACCTTATTCGGCCCATCAAATAATGGACGCTCTTGTCTTCCTCCAGTTGGGGGCTCCGCGGACGCCAACTAAGGCGTTTCTTCAGAGGAGCGTTGCTGAACTCCGGGAGGCCGATCCGAACAGGGTCCGGCAGCGGAGCGTCTTCTATATAAAACCATCCCGAAGGCCAGTCTTCGGACGCCTTCTTAGGAGTTCCGGATGGATATCCGGTCCCGGCAATGCGCCATATTTCGGCGCCGCCCACTTGATATATGGACCCCTCGTGAGAGCGGGGTACAAGGCAGAAAAACCTCTTCCACAGCGTGAAATGGGGCTCGACGCCCAGGAATAGCTCACAAAGAGCTACGTAACCCGCAATATGCAGGATTGAGGCGGGCGTGAGGTGATGAAGCTAGAGTCCGTAGAACTCCAGGAGGCCGCGGAGGAATGGATGTACAGGAAATCCGAGCCCCCTTATCAGATAGGGGACGAAGCATACCCGCTCCCCTTTGTTGGGACGTGGGGTAACCTCCGCTTGCTTCCCACCTTTGTAGGTGGCCAGCCCGGCTCGAACCGGAACCATAAAGGCCGGAGGGAGATATCCCCCCGCTTGGAGCTTCACCAGCTCGTTGTGCGGAACAGAACATCTCCTCCAATCTCCTGGCAAAGGGCTGGGAGCGCGAGAAGAGGAGCCGCGTTGACGGTCCATGATGGAATGGATTCTTGGTCGAAAGCACTCCGATGAGTATTTGCGGGAGGAAGATGGTGATTTGGATCTGGATTCTTGCCTCCCTTATAGGCAGATTATTTGCACAACTAGGGGGTAAAACATAAAAGACACCCTGGCTTTTCACATTCGCGCGACGCGTGGAAGAAGGCCATTATTGGGCGTGGAAGCCAAGACGCGCAACATTGATGAGGAAGCTGGACACTGTTCGGCAGGTACATAGAACTTGAAGGAGAACCCGCCTTGCAACGCCGAAGACTACACACATGCTGGACTTATCGTCATTGAAGCCTGGTTCGGGGGCTACTGAGGGAGTCCCGGATTAGGGGGTGTCCGGATAGCCGGACTACCATCGTCGGCCGAACTATCATCGGCCGTACTATCATGATCGACTGGACTCCAAGACTATGAAGATACAAGATTGAAGACTTCGTCCCGTGTCCGGATGGGACTTTCCTTGGCGTGGAAGGCAAGCTTGGCGATACGGATACGTAGATCTCCTACCATTGTAACCGACTCTATGTAACCCTAGCCCTCTCCGGTGTCTATATAAACCGGATGGCTCTAGTCCGTAGGACACAACAACAACCATTACAATCATACCATCGGCTAGCTTCTAGGGTTTAGCCTCCTTGATCTCGTGGTAGATCCACTCTTGTAAACATCCACAATATCAATATCAATCAAGCAGGACGTAGGGTTTTACCTCCATCAAGAGGGCCCAAATCTGGGTAAAACATCGTGTCCCTTGTCTCCTGTTACCATCCGCCTAGACGCACAGTTCAGGACCCCCTACCCGAGATCCGCCGGTTTTGACACCGACACCCGGTCTCGTTCGGCCACCTCTGGGTGGGCTGCGACGGGGCTGGGATGGGTTCCTGCCCGGGTGATTTTCTCGTCTTTTCCTCCTTCCACCGCAGTGCCCAGGGGAGGGAAAACAAGAAGAGGAGATCATGAGGCACTTATCTTTTTTCAATCTTAAATCTGTAGGCACTTGCCAAATTTTAATTCAAATAATGTAATCTCTCAAGTCCATGTTCATGTTTTGTAATGCTTGTACTTGTATCAGCATGTTAGTGAAAAAGATAAACCTTGCTGGGAACCCGTGCATGTATAAGTCCATGCAGAGGTGAGATGCCTCTTTAGTGTAAATAAACGAGTTTTCCCCAGTAGGCTACGTTGACGGCACCCTTTTTGTCTGCCAGAGAGCCATGTCTGCTGGGTTACAGAGAAAGGGACCAGCCCCCCGCCAACTTCCTTTTACCAAAGGCCACTGCGACCATCCTGATCGAAGCATTGTTCAAGTCGGGGATGGGAGCACATAACTCTAAAAAGAAGTGGCGTGGTTTTCTAATGCATAAGTTATATCTTACAGAACACGAATGGACAAGAGGCAGAACTTATCTGTTTGGCGTGTCGGGGATCGCAGTGTCGGGCAATCTTCTCAAATCCTTGTCGAAGCCAAGTTCGCGGCAGGAACCTGCAGCTTCATGCAGATGAGAATAAATGCAGGATGCGATCCTATCTATATGCATATGCAGATGCTCATGAAATGCTTATGCGGTGAAATGGAATGCTCATGCATGCATGCAATCTAGGTTGGGGCCCCCTACAGCACTTCTTTATTTTCTCTTGCACGGGGTCATCGCCCCGGCTTTATACAAGGGGTTGCATGCAACTGAGGCAAGGCCTATACAAATGGGTGGCTGCTAGGCAGGGCCCGGCAGCCTCGCGCCTTACAGGTAGAACTTGTGGAGATGCTCAATATTCCATGAGTTTTGCAACTAAGTGCCATCTCGGTCTCCAGACGGACTGCGCCCGGTCCGGTGACTCGTACTACCCGGTAAGGGCCTTCCCACTTCGGTGATAACTTGTGTGTACCCTTGGCGGACTGAATGCGCCTAAGGACAAGGTCACCTTCCTCAAAACACCGGGCATGAACACTGCGGCTATGATAGAGACGCAGGGCTTGCTGATAGCATGCAACACGCGTAGCAGCCCGGAGATGGTTCTCCTCGAGTAGCACAGCATCGTCACGTCGATGTTGATCTTGCATGACTTGATCATAAGCAAGTACTCGAGGCAACCCGTAAATGAGTTCCGTGGGGATAACTACTTCTGCCCCATAGACCAGGGAGAAGGGAGTCTGCCCGGTAGCTCATTTTGGTGTCATTCCGAGGGACCAGAGAGTCACCGGCAGCTCCTTGATCCACTGCCTGCCGTGCTTCAGCGTTCGCCCTCTCAACTTTTCCATTGCTCCAGGGTGGCCCACAGAGGCAAATGAGATTTTGCATCCGAGGGCATGAACATATTGCATGAAGGCACGGCTCGTGAACTAGGTGCTGTTGTCGGTGATGATCCTGCCGGAACTCCAAAATGACACACCAGATCTTTCAAGAACTTGATAGCTGACTGAGCAGTCACCTTTCTCATGGTAGTCACTTCCGGCCACTTTGTAAACTTGTCAATGGCAACGAACAAGAATTCAAAGCCCTCGATTGCTCGAGGGAAGGGGCTGAGGATATTGAGCCCCCATACCAAAAATGGCCATGATAGAGGGATTGTCTGAAGTGCTTGGGCAGGTAGGTGGTTTTTCTTGGAATGGAACTGGTAGGCTTCACACTTAGTGACTAGCTCGATCACATCTTGGAGGGCTGTGGGCCAATAGAATCCTTGCTGGAATGCTTTCCCAACTAATGCCTTGATCCAATGTGGGAGCCGCACATTTCTTTGTGTATCTCAGCCAGCAGTTCCTTTCCTTCTTCCCGGTAGACACACTTCAATTTCACACCGTTGGGCCTCCTTCTGTACAGAGTGTCATCGACAAACTGATACATATTGGCCCTTTGGGCTACTTTTTCAGCTTCGTCTTGGTCGTCGGGAAGATCTCTAGTCTGGAGGAAGCGGACAATGTGACTTGCCCAAGTTGGAGCCTGAGGCTCGGCAACGAGGACCAGCGGCACCTCCTCTACTGTCGGAGCACCAGCCTCGTACGCGGGGTCCATGGGCCCGGCTAGAGGGGGTGGTCCGGCAGACTGTGAAGAGTTGTTTCCGGCAGGATCTCTGCCGGGAATGGACGGCTCTACCGGGAGAGGCTTACCGGTGTCCAACTTTCTCCTTTTCCGGGCCATTTTTGCTGGGGATTCGGAGGGCGGAGTAAGATGGAGAACAAAAGTTCCTGGTTCCACAAGAAGCTTCTGTGCAGCACACTTTGACAAATGATCAGCTATGCTGTTTTCTGCACGGGGTACATGCTCTGTTTGCAATCCGTCAAAGTGCTCCTCCAATCTTCTCACTTCCTCGACATATTCCTCCATCAATGGACTTTGATAATCTTTGTTGACTTTTCTCACCACAACCTGTGAATCTCCTCGAATGATCAGCTTCTTAATTCCCAATTTTGCTGCAATCCTGAGCCCGGCAAGGAGCCTTTCATACTCTGTTGTATTGTCGGCGGCTTCTTCCCAGGCAATATGCATTTGGACGACGTATTTCAAGTGCTCCCTGGAGGGGGCAAAAAGAAGCACGCCAGCCCCTGCACCTTGTAGGGAAAAGGCACCTTCAAAATACATAATCCATTCTTGGGGCGATTCCTTGTCGGGGATAACTGTTTATGTTACTTCCTCATCAGGGGTTGGCGTCCATTATGCAATAAACTCTGCCAATTCCCTACTTTGGACAGTTGATGTGCTCTCAAATTTCAAACCAAAGCTGGATAGCTCCAAAGCCCACTCCACTATCCTACGGGTGGCCTCAGGGTTTCAGAGTATCCGTTGTAACAGGAAATGAGTGACAACCGTGATCTCATGGGCTTGGAAGTAGTGGCGCGGTTTCTTTGAGGCCATGATGAGACCAAAAATCAACTTTTGCACGCCATAGTACCTCGACCTAGCCCCCTGTAACAAGGAGTTGACGAAGTACACTGGGTGTTGCACCACTTTCTTCCTTGTCGCGTCCTTGGGGTTGCCCTCATTGTCGTGCTCACTACTGTCCTGAACCTTGTCTGACTCTGTCGGTCTTTGTGCACTCTCTGCTTCATCCACTTCTCACTGTGCCACCAAGGCTACACTGACCACTTGGTTGGTTGCCGCTAGGTATAGCAGCAGCGGCTCCTGGGGTTTGGGAGCAACCAAGGTAGGCACGGAAGATAGGTAGGCCTTCAAATCTTGCAAAGCTGCATCCGCTTCTGGTGTCCACTTCATAGGGCCCGGCTTCTTTAAAATTTTGAAGAACGGCAGGGCACGCTCGGCAGACTTGGAGATGAATCTGCTTAGCACGGCAACACATCGTGTAAGGCGCCTTACATCCTTAACTGTCCTTGGCGCTTGGATCTTCTCAATGGCCTTGATCTTGTCGGGATTAGCTTCGATCCCCCTGTGGGACACAAAGTACCCAAGCAGCTTGCCGGAGGGAACGCCAAACACACATTTCTCTAGGTTGAGCTTCAAGTTGATCTTGCACAGATTTGCAAATGTCTCCTCGAGATCTTGGATAAGAGTTGCTTTGTCCTTTGTTTTAACCACAATATCATCCATATAAGCTTCAATGTTTCTGTGTAGCTGAGGTTCAAAACCAATCTGGACTGCCCTTGCAAAGGTGGACCCGACACTCTTTAATCCGAATGGCATGCGGACAAAGCAGTATGTACCACACGGAGTGATGAACGACGTCTTCTCCTCAACTTCTTTGGACATGAAGATCTGGTGATATCCAGAATAGGCATCCAGAAACGAGAGCAAATCATAGCCTGATGTGGAATCCACAATCTGATCAACATGCGGCAATGGAAATGGGTCCTTCGGGCAAGCCTTGTTGAGATCTGTCAAATCAATGCACAACCTCCACTTCCCGTTTGCCTTCCGGGCCACTACTAGGTTCGCTAGCCAAGTGGCGTGTAGCACTCCTCTGACCAAACCAGCTGCCTCAAGCTTCTTGATTTCTTCTGCAATAAACTGCTGGCTCTCCAAGGCCTGCTTCTGGATTTTATTTTTAACAGGTCTGGCATGTGGGCAGATAGCAAGGTGGTGCTTGATTACCTCCCTGGGAACACCGGGGATATCAGATGGTTGCCAGGCAAACACATCAACATTCGCCCACAGGAAGGCAACGAGCGTGCTTTCCTATTTGTCATCGAGGGTGGCGCTGATAGTGAAAGTACCATCAACGCGAGCCAGCCCTGTCGGGACCTTTTTCACTTGGGGTGCACCAACCTTGGATTTCTTGTTGTGGGAGCACTCCGGCACGTCGTCAACGGGTGCCATGCACTTGGTGGGGGTACGCTTCCAGGACTCTTTGCTAGAGGTCCTACAATCCTCCTTCTTTCCTTTGTTCTCCTTGGCAGGAACCGCTGCTACCGCTGCCTCTGCCGCGACCACATCCCACTACATCTTGTCCACACAAATGATGGCATCTTTCTCATCTGATGGGATGGTGAGAACTCCCAGTGGCCCATGCATCTTCAGGGGGTTGTAGGCATAGTGGGATGCTGCCATGAACATAGCCAAAGCCGGGCGTCCAAGGATCCCATTGTACGGCAGGGGGAGATCGACCATGTCAAACACAATCTTCTCGGTCTGGTAATTCAGTTCTCCCCCAAACATTACCTGCAACGTGATCTTTCCCTTAGGATGACTCCTGCCAGGATTAACACCTTGAAACATGTCGGTAACCTCTAGCTCTTCCTTTGTTATCTGCAGCCTGCTAATGGCTACTGGGGAAATCAGATTCAGCAAGGCCCTGCCGTCCACCAACATCTTCATGACCTTGAGGTTGTGAATTGTTGGAGAAACCAACAAAGACAAGCACCCTACCACAGTGGTATGGCTAGGATGATCCTCCTCGTCCAAGATTATGGGCATACGGACCATTTGAGCGGCTTTCAGGCCTCTGGCACTGGTTCCATGGCATTGACCTCTCGCGCACATCGCTTGAGCTAGCGGTGAGAGGTGTGCAGAGATGCACCCCCATCAATGCAAAGGGCGTCAGTGGCCTTCTGAAACTCTTGCTCATTTTTTATCTTCATCCCCTCTATCACTCTCATCATCACAACCTTCCTTCTCTCGACCCTTGGCGGGTTTTCCTTGGTTCCAAAAGGGCTTGCCGGGGTGATTTACTTCACCACCTCGGCCCTTTCCGCCAGCTATATTCTGACCCTTTTCCTTATCACGCTTCTCATACTATGCTCTTTGTCTCCTGACCAACTGCTCAACCTCATAGCACTCTTGCAGGTCATGGCCCTTGGTCCGATGGATCTTAAAGTATGGTCCATCGCCATTCTCGGCCTTCTCGGCAGCCGCAGCCTCCCGACAATTAGCGCACACGACAGTCTCCTTGTCGAGGATCTCAGCCTTGGCGATCTTGTCGGTACTAGAGGTGCTTGTTCCTTCAACAGTCATCACTGCCTTATCCCTCTACTTCTTACTGCGCTTCTTGCTCTTCTTCTGACTAGTGGACTCATCATCATCCTCTGAATCCATATTGGCGCAATCCTCCTCTCCGGGCAACTTCCTTCCCACCTCCATCCGAGCACACTTATCCACTAGGGTGTACAACTCCTTCACAGTCTTGGGAAACCGCACGTTCATCTTAGAACAAATCCGGCGGTTGCCCACGTTGGATTGGAAGGCAGCTATCACAACTGCTGGATGGATATGCGGAATATTTTGATGAACTTTGCTGAATATTTGTAAATACTTACGCAGGGTTTCTCCTTCCTTTTGCTGGAGAAGTTGCAGGTCGCTGGGTCGGCCTGGCTCCTGGTGGCCACCGATGAAGGCACCGATGAACTCGTGGCACATGTCTGCCCATGACAAAATGGAGTTCTCTGGCAGGTGCATCAGCCAAGACCTCACATTGGACTTGAGGGCCAAAGGGAAGTAGTTGGCGAACACCTTCTCATCTCTTCCCTCGGTAGCCTGAATGGCGATGGTGTAGATGCTTAGGAACTCTGTCGGGTTCAGCCTCCCATCGTACTTCTCGGGTATCTCTAGCATGAACGTGCGAACAGACGGCCAACGGACTTGCCGCAACTCGCGGGTGAAGGCAGGGCAGCCAACCTCAAAAGGTAGGGGGGCGCCAATACCGAGTGCGGGCTCGTCGATGTCGGGGTTGTCGCACCCGTTGGTTCAGTGGAGGTCGTCGCGATGTTGCTGAACAACGCAGGCGTCTCCTCTTAGCCTCTCCTCCGGGGTTCATTGTTGGCCTAGACATGCTCGAGGGTCACAGAAGGCCATCAAGACGTCACCGGGGTCTTGACTTGCCCGCGCTCGCGCTGGCCGCCGTGGGAGGACTGCACCGTGGGGACGGCCCCCTCCGTACGAGCAGCAGCATGAGCCATCGTCATCGCTTGGGGAGGCTGTGGCGGGTCAGCTCGTCGTGAGCCCCCAGCTTCGGCGAAACCAAGCAGGCTTTGGATGGTGGCACGCCACTCGTCCATCTGTTCGGCCACCGACGAAAACCTCAGCAGTAGCTGAGCCCGCGCCATGGCCTCCGAGGTAGTGCTTGGCATGGATGATGAGGCAGTCGATCACACCGTCACTCAGCTACTAACGGAGCCAGCAGTGGCAGCACCATGCCCCTGCTGTTGCGGTGCAACCACTTGGATGGCAGGGTGGTGCGGTGAAGGCGCTAGGGGGCCAGCGGCTCGGTCGACTCGCCCAGGGGAAAGCACACGCGTAGCGGTCGCGCCCGTGACAGGGGCGGCCGGAGGGCGACGGTTCGCCCCAGATCAAGCGCCATCACTGCAGCTATGCCCGTTGGTGAGCGAAGCATGGCCGTCGAGGTGTTGCTGATGCTGAGCTCCTCTAGAGTCTCCTACTCCTTCGTCAGACACGAGGGGAGAGGTGGTGGTGCTGCCTGCTCCGACCACACCCCCAACAGCATTCACGTCCTCGTGCGTCTCTGTGCCCCCCCCCCCCACCCGCGACGTTGGAGGCCGCGGGCGGCGGAGCCTTCGAGGTGGATGGATGAGTCGAAGAAGTTGGTTTCTTCTTGGGCGCCATGGTCGGTGGCATCATCGAAGATGCAGATGGCGATGAAGGTGACGCACTGCTCACGATCTCAGGTTCGCGCAAGCGATCCCCCTACCTGGCGTGCCAAATATGTCGCAGGAAACCACGGCCACCTATGGGACGAGGATGGCCTCTTGCTGGTTCGGCGGCGGGAGTCGTGTTGCACAAAGAGCAGACGAACGTGAGGCAGCATGGCAGAGATCACACGGGCAGTTTTACCCAGGTTCGGGTCATGGCGAGGCGTAAAATCCTACTCCTGCTTTGGTGGATTGATAGTGGAAATGTGGTGGCGTGGTGTAGTACACTTGCCCATCAAGGGTTGCCTCAGGGCGACAGCGACTACGCGCGCATGGAGTGTGAGTTATCCAACCTTCTACCCTCTCGAACCATTGCCATGGGCCTCGTTTTATAGGTTAAGGGGTCACCATAGTGCCAAATCAATCATTAGACACTGATAAGATAGCAAATAGTGCTATCATACCTAACTCTGCAGGCTGACAGGGTGCATTTAATGTGCCGCTTAACGTAGCGTCGATGGTTGCCCGGCAAGGCTTGCCGGGATATCTTGCCAGCTCCTCACCTGATCGCCTAACACGTCATATGATGGGTGTCATCTGTGGGTTTTATGGTGGAAAGGGGCTGCTATCGGATATCGGGTTCCGGCAAAACTCTTAAGGTCGAACTGAAGGAAATATGCCCTAGAGGCAATAATAAAGTTATTATTTATTTCCTTATAATCATGATAAATGTTTCTTATTCATGCTAGAATTGTATTTACCGGAAACATAATACATGTGTGAATACATAGACAAACATAGTGTCACTAGTATGCCTCTACTTGACTAGCTCGTTAATCAAAGATGGTTATGTTTCCTAACCATGAACAATGAGTTGTTATTTGATTAACGAGGTCACATCATTAGTAGAATGATCTGATTGACATGACCCATTCCATTAGCTTAGCACCCGATCGTTTAGTATGTTGCTATTGCTTTCTTCATGACTTATACATGTTCCTATGACTATGAGATTATGCAACTCCCGTTTACCGGAGGAACACTTTGGGTACTACCAAACGTCACAACATAACTGGGTGATTATAAAGGAGTACTACAGGTGTCTCCAATGGTCGATGTTGGGTTGGCGTATTTCGAGATTAGGATTTGTCACTCCGATTGTCGGAGAGGTATCTCTGGGCCCTCTCGGTAATACACATCACATAAGCCTTGCAAGCATTACAACTAATATGTTAGTTGTGAGATGATGTATTACGGAACGAGTAAAGAGACTTGCCGGTAACGAGATTGAACTAGGTATTGGATACCGACGATCGAATCTCGGGCAAGTAACATACCGATGACAAATGGAACAACGTATGTTGTTATGCGGTCTGACCGATAAAGATCTTCGTAGAATATGTAGGAGCCAATATGGGCATCCAGGTCCCGCTATTGGTTATTGACCGGAGACGTGTCTCGGTCATGTCTACATTGTTCTCGAACCCGTAGGGTCCGCACGCTTAAGGTTACGATGACAGTTATATTATGAGTTTATGTATTTTGATGTACCGAAGGTTGTTCGGAGTCCCGGATGTGATCACGGACATGACGAGGAGTCTCGAAATGGTCGAGACATAAAGATTGATATATTGGAAGCCTATGTTTGGACATCGGAAGTGTTCCGGGTGAAATCAGGATTTTACCGGTTTACTGGGAGGTTACCGGAACCCCCCGGGAGCCATATGGGCCTTCATGGGCCTTAGTGGAAAGGAGAAAGGGGCAGCCCAAGGGGGATGCGCGCCTCCCCCCTTCCCCTAGTCCTATTAGGACTAGGAGAGGTGGCCGGCCACCCCTCTCCCTCTTCCCCCCTTGGGAATCCTAGTTGGAATAGGATTGGGGGGGGAGTCCTACTCCCGGTAGGAGTAGGACTCCTCCTGCGCCTCTCTCTCTTGGCCGGCGCCCCCTCCCCCCTTGGCTCCTTTATATACTGAGGTAGAGGCACCCCAAAGACACACAAGTTGACACAAGTTGATCCACGTGATCGATTCCTTAGCCGTGTGCGGTGCCCCCTGCCACCATATTCCTCGATAATACTGTAGCGGAGTTTAGGCGAAGCCCTGCTGCTGTAGTTCATCAAGATCGTCACCACGCCGTCGTGCTGACAGAACTCTTCCCCGACACTTTGCTGGATCGGAGTCCGGGGATTGTCATCGAGCTGAACGTGTGCTCGAACTCTGAGGTGCCGTAGTTTCGGTGCTTGATCGGTTGGATCGAGAAGACGTACGACTACTTCCTCTACGTCGTGTCATCGCTTCCGCAGTCGGTCTGCGTTGGGTACGTAGACAATACTCTCCCCCTCGTTGCTATGCATCACATGATCTTGCGTGTGCGTAGGAAATTTTTTGAAATTACTACGAAACCCAACAGTGGCATCCGAGCCTAGGTTATTTATGTTGATGTTATTTGCACGAGTAGAACACAAGTGAGTTGTGGACGATACAAGTCATACTGCCTACCAGCATGTCATACTTTGGTTCGGCGGTATTGTTGGACGAGACGACCCGGACCAACCTTACGCGTACGCTTACGCGAGACCGGTTCCCTCGACGTGCTTTGCACAGAGATGGCTTACGGGCGACTGCCTCTCCAACTTTAGTTGAACCAAGTACGGCTACGCCCGGTCCTTGCGAAGGTTAAAACGGAGTCTATTTGACAAACTATCGTTGTGATTTTGATGCGTAGGTGAGATTGGTTCTTACTTAAGCCCGTAGCAGCCACGTAAAACATGCAACAACAAAGTAGAGGACGTCTAACTTGTTTTTGCAGGGCATGTTGTGATGTGATATGGTCAAGGCATGATGCTGAATTTTATTGTATGAGATGATCATGTTTTGTAACCGAGTTATCGGCAACTGGCAGGAGCCATATGGTTGTCGCTTTATTGTATGCAATGCAATCGCGATGTAATGCTTTACTTTATTACTAAACGGTAGTGATAGTCGTGGAAGCATAAAGATTGGCGAGACGACAATGATGCTACGATGGAGATCAAGGTGTCGCGCCGGTGACGATGGTGATCATGACGGTGCTTCGGAGATGGAGATCACAAGCACAAGATGATGATGGCCATATCATATCACTTATATTGATTGCATGTGATGTTTATCTTTTTATGCATCTTATCTTGCTTTGATTGACGGTAGCATTATAAGATGATCTCTCACTAAATTATCAAGAAGTGTTCTCCCTGAGTATGCACCATTGCCAAAGTTCGTCGTGCCCAGACACCACGCGATGATCGGGTGTGATAAGCTCTACGTCCATCTACAACGGGTGCAAGCCAGTTTTGCACACGCAGAATACTCAGGTTAAACTTGACGAGCCTAGCATATGCAGATATGGCCTCGGAACACGGAGACCGAAAGGTCGAGCGTGAATCATATAGTAGATATGATCAACATAACGATGTTCACCATTGAAAACTACTCCATCTCACGTGATGATCGGTTATGGTTTAGTTGATTTGGATCACGTGATCACTTAGAGGATTAGAGGGATGTCTATCTAAGTGGGAGTTCTTTAGTAATATGATTAATTGAACTAAAAATTTATCATGAACTTAGTCCCTGATAGTATCTTGCTTGTTTATGTTGATTGTAGATAGATGGCTCGTGCTGTTGTTCCGTTAAATTTTAATGCGTTCCTTGGGAAAGCAAAGTTGAAAGATGATGGTAGCAATTACACGGACTGGGTTCGTAACTTGAGGATTATCCTCATTGCTGCACAGAAGAATTACGTCCTGGAAGCACCGCTGGGTGCCAGGCCTGCTGCTGGAGCAACACCAGATGTTGTGAACGTCTGGCAGAGCAAAGCTGATGACTACTCGATAGTTCAGTGTGCCATGCTTTACGGCTTAGAATCGGGACTTCAACGATGTTTTGAACGTCATGGAGCATATGAGATGTTCCAGGAGTTGAAATTAATATTTCAAGCAAATGCCCGAATTGAGAGATATGAAGTCTCCAATAAGTTCTATAGCTGCAAGATGGAGGAGAACAGTTCTGTCAGTGAGCATATACTCAAAATGTCTGGGTACAATAATCACTTGATTCAATTGGGAGTTAATCTTCCGGATGATTGCGTCATTGACAGAATTCTCCAATCACTGCCACCAAGCTACAAGAGCTTCGTGATGAACTATAATATGCAAGGGATGAACAAGACTATTCCCGAGCTCTTCGCAATGCTGAAAGCTGCGGAGGTAGAAATCAAAAAGGAGCATCAAGTGTTGATGGTTAACAAAACCACTAGTTTCAAGAAAAAGGGCAAAGGAAAGAAGAAAGGGAACTTCAAGAAGAACAGCAAGCCAGTTGCTGCTCAAGAGAAGAAACCCAAGTCTGGACCTAAGCCTGAAACTGAGTGCTTCTACTGCAAGCAGACTGGTCACTGGAAGCGGAACTGCCCCAAGTATTTGGTGGATAAGAAGGATGGCAAGGTGAACAAAGGTATATATGATATACATGTTATTGATGTGTACCTTACTAGAGCTCGCAGTAGCACCTGGGTATTTGATACTGGTTCTGTTGCTAATATTTGCAACTCGAAACAGGGACTACAGAATAAGCGGGCACTGGCAAAGGACGAGGTGACGATGCGCGTAGGAAACGGTTCCAAAGTCGATGTGATCGCGGTCGGCACGCTACCTCTACATCTACCTTCGGGATTAATATTAGACCTAAATAATTGTTATTTGGTGCCAGCGTTGAGCATGAACATTATATCTGGATCTTGTTTAATGCGAGACGGTTATTCATTTAAATCAGAGAATAATGGTTGTTCTATTTATATGAGTAATATCTTTTATGGTCATGCACCCTTGAAGAGTGGTCTATTCTTATTGAATCTCGATAGTAGTAATACACATATTCATAATGTTGAAACCAAAAGATGCAGAGTTGATAATGAAAGTGCAACTTATTTGTGGCACTATCGTTTAGGTCATATCGGTGTAAAACGCATGAAGAAACTCCATACTAATGGACTTTTGGAACCACTTGATTATGAATCACTTGGTACTTGCGAACCGTGCCTCATGGGCAAGATGACTAAAACACCGTTCTCCAGTACTATGGAGAGAGCAACAGATTTGTTGGAAATCATACATACCGATGTATGTGGTCCGATGAATATTGAGGCTCGTGGCGGATATCGTTATTTTCTCACCTTCACAGATGATTTGAGCAGATATGGATATATCTACTTAATGAAGCATAAGTCTGAAACATTTGAAAAGTTCAAAGAATTTTAGAGTGAAGTTGAAAATCATCGTAACAAGAAAATAAAGTTTCTACGATCTGATCGTGGAGGAGAATATTTGAGTTACGAGTTTGGTGTACATTTGAAAAACTGTGGAATAGTTTCACAACTCACGCCACCCGGAACACCACAGCGCAATGGTGTGTCCGAACGTCGTAATCGTACTTTACTAGATATGGTACGATCTATGATGTCTCTTACAGATTTACCGCTATCATTTTGGGGTTATGCTTTAGAGACAGCCGCATTCACGTTAAATAGGGCACCATCAAAATCCGTTGAGACGACGCCTTATGAACTATGGTTTGGCAAGAAACCAAAGTTGTCGTTTCTTAAAGTTTGGGGCTGCGATGCTTATGTGAAAAAGCTTCAACCTGATAAGCTCGAACCCAAATCGGAGAAATGTGTCTTCATAGGATACCCAAAGGAAATTGTTGGGTACACCTTCTATCACAGATCCGAAGGAAAAACATTCGTTGCTAAGAATGGATCATTTCTAGAGAAGGAGTTTCTCTCAAAAGAAGTGAGTGGGAGGAAAGTGGAACTTGACGAGGTAACTGTACCTGCTCCCTTACTGGAGAGTAGTTCATCACAGAAAACTGTTTCAGTGACACCTACACCGGTTAGTGAGGAAGCCAATGATAATGATCATGAAACTTCAGATCAAGATACTACTGAACCACGTAGATCAACCAGAGTAAGATCCGCGCCAGAGTGGTACGGAAATCCTGTTCTGGAAGTCATGCTACTAGATCATGATGAACCTACGAACTATGAAGAAGCGATGGTGAGCCCAGATTCCGCAAAGTGGCTTGAAGCCATGAAACCTGAGATGGGATCCATGTATGAGAACAAAGTATGGACTTTAGTTGACTTGCCCGATGATCGGCAAGCAATTGAGAATAAATGGATCTTTAAGAAGAAGACTGACGCTGATGGTAATGTTACTGTCTACAAAGCTCGACTTGTCGCAAAAGGTTTTCGGCAAGTTCAAGGGATTGACTACGATGAGACCTTCTCACCCGTAGCGATGCTTAAGTCCGTCCGAATCATGTTAGCAATTGCCGCATTTTATGATTATGAAATTTGGCAGATGGATGTCAAAACTGCATTCCTGAATGGATTTCTGGAAGAAGAGTTGTATATGATGCAACCGGAAGGTTTTGTCGATCCAAAGGGAACTAACAAAGTGTGCAAGCTCCAGCGATCCATTTATGGACTGGTGCAAGCCTCTCGGAGTTGGAATAAACGTTTTGATAGTGTGATCAAAGCATTTGGTTTTATACAGACTTTCGGAGAAGCCTGTATTTACAAGAAAGTGAGTGGGAGCTCTGTAGCATTTCTGATATTATATGTGGATGACATATTACTGATTGGAAATGATATAGAATTTCTGGATAGCATAAAGGGATACTTGAATAAAAGTTTTTCAATGAAAGACCTCGGTGAAGCTGCTTACATATTAGGCATTAAGATCTATAGAGATAGATCAAAACGCTTAATTGGACTTTCACAAAGCACATACCTTGACAAAATTTTGAAGAAGTTCAAAATGGATCAAGCGAAGAAAGGGTTCTTGCCTGTGTTACAAGGTGTGAAATTGAGTAAGACTCAATGCCCAACCACTGCAGAAGATAGAGAGAATATGAAAGATGTTCCCTATGCATCAGCCATAGGATCTATCATGTATGCAATGCTGTGTACCAGACCTGATGTATGCCTTGCTATAAGTTTAGCAGGGAGGTACCAAAGTAATCCAGGAGTGGATCACTGGACAGCGGTCAAGAACATCCTGAAATACCTGAAAAGGACTAAGGATATGTTTCTCATATATGGAGGTGACAAAGAGCTCATCGTAAAAGGTTATGTTGATGCAAGCTTTGACACTGATCCGGACGATTCTAAATCGCAAACCGGATACGTGTTTACATTAAACGGTGGAGCTGTCAGTTGGTGCAGTTCTAAACAAAGCGTCGTAGCGGGATCTACATGTGAAGCGGAATACATAGCTGCTTCGGAAGCAGCAAATGAAGGAGTCTGGATGAAGGAGTTCATATCCGATCTAGGTGTCATACCTAGTGCATCGGGTCCAATGAAAATCTTTTGTGACAATACTGGTGAAATTGCCTTGGCAAAGGAATCCAGATTTCACAAAAGGACCAAACACATCAAGAGACGCTTCAACTCCATCCGGGATCTAGTCCAGGTGGGAGACATAGAGATTTGCAAGATACATACGGATCTGAATGTTGCAGACCCGTTGACTAAGCCTCTTCCACGAGCAAAACATGATCAGCACCAAGGCTCCATGGGTGTTAGAATCATTACAGTGTAATCTAGATTATTGACTCTAGTGCAAGTGGGAGACTGAAGGAAATATGCCCTAGAGGCAATAATAAAGTTATTATTTATTTCCTTATAATCATGATAAATGTTTATTATTCATGCTAGAATTGTATTTACCGGAAACATAATACATGTGTGAATACATAGACAAACATAGTGTCACTAGTATGCCTCTACTTGACTAGCTCGTTAATCAAAGATGGTTATGTTTCCTAACCATGAACAATGAGTTGTTATTTGATTAACGAGGTCACATCATTAGTAGAATGATCTGATTGACATGACCCATTCCATTAGCTTAGCACCCGATCGTTTAGTATGTTGATATTGCTTTCTTCATGACTTATACATGTTCCTATGACTATGAGATTATGCAACTCCCGTTTACCGGAGGAACACTTTGGGTACTACCAAACGTCACAACGTAACTGGGTGATTATAAAGGAGTACTACAGGTGTCTCCAATGGTCGATGTTGGGTTGGCGTATTTCGAGATTAGGATTTGTCACTCCGATTGTCGGAGAGGTATCTCTGGGCCCTCTCGGTAATACACATCACATAAGCCTTGCAAGCATTACAACTAATATGTTAGTTGTGAGATGATGTATTACGGAACGAGTAAAGAGACTTGCCGGTAACGAGATTGAACTAGGTATTGGATACCGACGATCGAATCTCGGGCAAGTAACATACCGATGACAAAGGGAACAACGTATGTTGTTATGCGGTCTGACCGATAAAGATCTTCGTAGAATATGTAGGAGCCAATATGGGCATCCAGGTCCCGCTATTGGTTATTGACCGGAGACGTGCCTCGGTCATTTCTACATTGTTCTCGAACCCGTAGGGTCCGCACGCTTAAGGTTACGATGACAGTTATATTATGAGTTTATGTATTTTGATGTACCGAAGGTTGTTCGGAGTCCCGGATGTGATCACGGACATGACGAGGAGTCTCGAAATGGTCGAGACATAAAGATTGATATATTGGAAGCCTATGTTTGGACATCGGAAGTGTTCCGGGTGAAATCGGGATTTTACCGGTTTACCGGGAGGTTACCGGAACCCCCCGGGAGCCATATGGGCCTTCATGGGCCTTAGTGGAAAGGAGAAAGGGGCAGCCCAAGGGGGCTGCGCGCCTCCCCCCTTCCCCTAGTCCTATTAGGACTAGGAGAGGTGGCCGGCCACCCCTCTCCCTCTTTCCCCCTTGGGAATCCTAGTTGGAATAGGATTGGGGGGGGAGTCCTACTCCCGGTAGGAGTAGGACTCCTCCTGCGCCTCTCTCTCTTGGCCGGCGCCCCCTCCCCCCTTGGCTCCTTTATATACTGAGGTAGAGGCACCCCAAAGACACACAAGTTGACACAAGTTGATCCACGTGATCGATTCCTTAGCCGTGTGCGGTGCCCCCTGCCACCATATTCCTCGATAATACTGTAGCGGAGTTTAGGCGAAGCCCTGCTGCTGTAGTTCATCAAGATCGTCACCACGCCGTCGTGCTGACGGAACTCTTCCCCGACACTTTGCTGGATCGGAGTCCGGGGATCGTCATCGAGCTGAACGTGTGCTCGAACTCGGAGGTGCCGTAGTTTCGGTGCTTGATCGGTTGGATCGAGAAGACGTACGACTACTTCCTCTACGTCGTGTCATCGCTTCCGCAGTCGGTCTGCGTTGGGTACGTAGACAATACTCTCCCCCTCGTTGCTATGCATCACATGATCTTGCGTGTGCGTAGGAAAATTTTTGAAATTACTACGAAACCCAACACGAACTCTGGGGTGCGCGCAAAGATCTACTTCCTACCGATCCACGTCCCAATGCCTCGCCGTGAATCTAAGCTACACGATGAACAACATGAGGGACACGAGGTTTATACTAGTTTGGGCCACCGTTGTGGTGTAATACCCTACTCTAGTGTGTGTGGTGGTGGATTACCTCTGGGGCTGATGATGAACAGTAGAGAGGAAGAACAGCCTCGCGAGGGGTGTTCTTGAGCTGGTGTGGTGTTCTAATTGGGTGGATTCGATCGTCTCTGGATCCTCTCCCCTACTGTGGTGGCTACCTATATTTATAGAGGCCCTGGTCCTCTTCCCAAATATTGAGCGGGAAGGGAGCGAACAACGGCCATTTTGAAGGGGAACAGCTAGTACAAGCTATCCTGACTAAAGTTGGTCTTCGACTGCCAAAGGCACTGGTGATGACGCCGTCTTGGGCTCCACCGTGACCTCTGTCCTGCCGCTCTGCTGGTCTTAGTCTCGTTGCACCTATATGGTAACCTTTGCTTGATGCCTCGGTACTTCGCGCCTGCGCTTGCCCCCTTTGCACCAAAGAGGAAACGAGGACACTGCACGAGATGGGGCTCGCCTGGCGCCCACATGGTCTCGATCGTCATGGCTTGCATCATGAGCACCTCGTGAGGTACCCCTGCCTCGATCTCTCTGCCTCCTCGTGAGCCTGCCTGGAGAGGCCGCCCCTGAGGAAGCATTGCGTCGTCCGCCCTGCGAGGCTTGTCCCCTCGCGAGGGTCTTGAGCTTGGGTTGATGTAAACGGGCCATACTGGAGCACCCCCTGAGCCATGCCGCAGGCTGTAGGCAGGCAAGTCCGGGGACCCCGTTCCCAGAACACCGATAGTAGCCCCGGGGCCCAAGGCGCGCTCGGACTTGGCTCAGCACCAAAGCGAAAGGGCAAGTGCGGAGCGCCGCGGGCCCCAACAGCCTGCGGCCTTGGTCTCCGCGTGGCGGTTGATTGGTCGTGGGTGTATCCGCTTCCCCATGCTGCCTCGGCAACTGCCCGATTTGATGAGTCCTTGCTGCATGCAAAAAGAGTCATGATTACCTACGATCGTGGAGGCCGACGGTTGGCCTCCCTAGGGTTATAAATGTGGGGGGCGCAGGCTCCCCGCTGCGCATCTCACTTCCCCCCGCCTGCTTCTCCCTCCTCCTTGCTCCAGTTGCCTGCTGTGTCCCATGGCGCCAACGAAGAGGTTCTCGACCGCGGAGAAGGGGAAAGCTCGCCAGGAAGGGCCTGGCTCCCCTCCGCCCAAGCGCGGCCGAGGTCGTCCCCGTAAGCACCCCGCGACTCCTGCAACGGCTCCTTGTGGTCGCAGCGGTGGTTCTTCGCACGATGATGGCCGCCCGATGCATGGGGGAGACGCGTCGTGGCTGCACGGCCTCCCCGGCCACGCTTTCACTCGGCAAAGGTGCTGCCGTAGTTTGTTGTTTGGTCGGCAGATCCGGCCGGCAACTGGCTCCAGCTCCCCCGCTTCTTTGCTAGAGAACTGCCGGCCGCTGGACCTGGTGGGCTCTGGCTGCAGGTGGACGGTTGCTGCACCAGGGCTTCCTGGGTCACAGTGGAGATCTCTGTCGCGGGGAACGTGGCCTTGGCCTACGGCTGGCAAACGTTTGCCCGTGCGTGTGGCCTGTGGCGGCGGTACACCCTACACTTCAAGTTTGACGGCGACGCGACCCTCTATGTGAGGGTGTTCGGAGAAGACGGCCGCCGTGTTGGGTGCTGCCTTGAAGACGATGACAGCGACCAGATGCTTGGCCTTGGCGACGGTCGTGACGAGGACGAAGGCGAGCCCGCTCCTGGCGGCATCCGCAGCTCGCCGAGCTTCGGAGGCTCTTCCTCTGGTGGCAGCTCCTCCAGCGATGGCCGTGATCAGCCACCACGTCGTCGCACCCGCTTCGAGGGCGGTACCGGGACGTCCCGTCGTCGTGCCTCGATGAAGCGCGACAAGGAGTCTGATTGAGCTCGGGAGGGCGGTGCGGATCCCTCCTCGCGAGCCGTCGCGAGGCTCGAGAGAGAGAGAAGTATGGGCCCCCCTTGGGGGGCGTGCAAGAATATCATCCTTAAGTGTCATGCTACTTTTATCGTGCCGTGCTGTGTTGTGGTGTTGCGGCTATGTGGTTGCGCGTAGGAACAACTTAGCTTGGGAGGTTCGCTACAGTTTCTGCCTCGCGAGGTACTTGCCTGAGGCCCCACCGAGCGCCTTGAGGTCTGCAAAAATCAGTCGGGGGAATAGCTTTTGAACCTTTGTCGCGAGGGTGACCAGCTTAGGCCCTGTGTTTCGCGTCGCGATGCCCGTGGCGCATGGACCGGGAG
This sequence comes from Triticum dicoccoides, assembly GCF_002162155.2. Taxonomy (NCBI): domain Eukaryota; kingdom Viridiplantae; phylum Streptophyta; class Magnoliopsida; order Poales; family Poaceae; genus Triticum; species Triticum dicoccoides. The sequence continues at coordinate 431,672,275 of NC_041391.1, read as the reverse complement.
GGCTGCTCCCGCTGCGAACTTGAGTGAGAGAGCCTCACAAAATCAGTAGAGGAAAATCTCACGAGGGCGCCCGCGTAGCCCCACTCGCGAGGCTTGCGCGAAAGAGAACGAGCCGAGCGAAAGCCAGAGACAGAGAACAGGTCAAGCAATGGTAAACAACACTAGAAGCAACTCCAATAAAAGTTCAAATGAGGGAGAAGAGCCAACTGCAGAAAGCAAATGAAAAGCCACGTCCGGCACCTAGCCTAGTCTTCGACATCTTCTCACCAGTGCGGAGCTAAGTGCTGCCACTGGGCGTGGGCGGGAGCCCCCGAGGCCCAAGGGCGGCACTCCAGAGACTCCGGGGCGTGTACAGCGCCAACTCATTATTGCGTGAGAGTGTCACGGGCGGCGAGCTTCATAGGCACTGGGCCTTCTTCACAGGCACCGGGCCTTTCTTGGGGCAGCGAGCTTCACATGCACCGGGCCTTCTTTATAGGCACTGGGCCCTTCTTCACAGGCACCGGGCCTTCTTTATAGGCACTAGGCCTTACTTCACAGGCACCGGGCCTTCTTTACAGGCACTGGGCCTTACTTCAAGGGTAGAACCTCTGGAGGTGCTGAATGTTCCATGCTTTCGGAACCTCTGGTGGCGGTGGTGCGGATGGGCCACAACACGGATTGGAGCTCCTCATACCAGCCCCTGCCGTAGGCCTCCAGCTTCTTCTTGAAGGTCCAAGTTTTGAGGCCCTTCAGGACCTCCGCATTGGTGCGTTCTGCTTGGCCGTTACTCCGGGGATGTGCCACCGAAGCGTAGCATATCTGCGTTCCAAGGTTAGCACAATATGTTTTGAAGAGATTGCTGGTGAACTACGAACCGTTGTCGGTGATAATGCGATTAGGCACCCCGAATCGGCTCATGAGGCCCTTGATGAATTTGACTGCAGAACCAGCTGGGATGGTGCGGACGGCTTCTACCTCCACCCACTTGGTGAACTTGTCGATGGTGATGTACAGGTAGCGGTAGCCCTAGGTGCTCGAGGAAATGGGCCCAGGATATCCAGCCCCCAGACTGCGAACGGCCACGAGAGTGGGATGGTCTACAGGCCTTGAGCTGGCTGATGAATCTAATTGGTGTGGAATTAGCAGGCTTCGCAAGCCTTCACCAACTCGATTGCGTCGTTAAGTGCCGTAGGCCAGTAAAACCCGCTGCGAAACTCCTTGCTGACGAGGGTCCGTGATGACGAGTGGTGTCCACAATCTCCACCGTGCATGTGAGCCAGCAACTCCTTTCCTTGTTCCCTGGAGATGCAACGTAGGGAGACATCATTTGGCCGCTTCTGGTAGAGCTCTCCGTCTTGGATGCAGTAGGCTGTGGCCTGCCGGGCCACGCGTTCCGTGTCCTCTTCTTTCTCTGGCAATGTTCCCTGCATCAAGTAGTCCTTGAACTCCGCGGTCCAGCATTCCTCCTGAGGCTCCAGTGCCAGGAGCAAGCGTGCTCCTGAGGTCGGACCACAGGCCGGGGCTCCTGAGGCAGGTGGTTAAGGGAGCTCCTCCCGGGGTTGCGCTGTGCTTGATAGTGATGGTGCTGCTAAAGGCTTGAAGAGTCGTTCCTCGAAAACGCCAGGCTCCTGAGGCAGCCGCCTAAACGCCCTCCTGGCGATGTCATCAGCCTCTCGGTTGGTGCCTCGGAGCACATGCTGCAACTCCAGCCCCCAAAACTGCTTTTCCATCTTGCGTACCTCTGCAAGATACGCCTCCATGTGCTCGTCCTTAGGCTCGTACACTTTGTTGGAGAAGTTGACGAGGAACTGTGAGTCGCCCTTGATGACGAGGCGCTTCACTCCCAGTGTTGATGCAGCCTTCAAGCCCGCTATGAGGCCTTCATATTCGGCTATATTGTTGGAGACCTTCTCGCCGTGCTGGAAACAAAGATGTACAGCGTAATAGAGCTTGTCCTGAGTGGGGGATATAAGCACCGCGCCAGCCCCCATGCCATGCCGTGAGAATGCTCGATCGAATTACATAACCTAGTTGTCTGGCGCCTCGCTTCCTGGGGAAAGCGACCGATCTTCGCCTGCCTCGAGCCCTGGCGCCTCTGTCCATTCTGCCACAAAATTTGCAAGTGCGGCTCGTTTGACGACTCTGGTCGTGCTGAATTCCAACTGAAATGCTTGCAGCTTGATGTTCCACTCAGCGACCCTTCCAGCGGAGTTGGGGCTCCTAAGCACCCTCTCCAATGAGTAGGCTGAGATGACTTTGATGGGGTGACCTTGGAAGTAATGCCGCAATTTATGCGAGGCCACCAATAGTGCGAGCAAGAGCTTTTGAGGCATGGGGTATCGTGCCCTTGCATCCCGCAACACAGAGCTGACGAAATACACAGGATGCTCGACGAGGGTGGGTGCGCCGAAGGAGCCCATGCCCTCCGGAGAGTTGAGTACCTCCTGAGACATCGGAGCCCCCAACTTCAGGCTACTTGGTGAGGGCCCTTCAGCCTCGGGGGTATCTTCCTGCTGAGGCGGGCCCCCATCTTCCGAGTCCTTGGTCTTCGCGAGGCTTTCTCGGTCTGGCGTTGCGCGGTTGGGGCCGCAGTCGGTCGCGAAGCGGCCTTGGCTTGGCACTCTTCCCGAACCGCCACCAAAGCTGCGCTGGCGGAGTAGGGTATGGCGGCGAGGTAGAGCACCAAGGGCTCCTGAGGGCGCGGCGCCACCATCATCGGAGGGCTGGTCAGGTACTTCTTGAGGTCTTGGAACGCTTCATCAGCCTCTTGTGTCCATTCGAATGGGCCCTTCTTCATCAGCTTGAAGAAGGGCAGGGCACGTTCCCCCAGCTTGGAGATGAAGCGCTCTAATGCAGCTACGCGTCCGGCGAGCTTCTGCATTTCCCTGAGGGTTTGCGGTGGACTCATGTCTTCGATTGCCTTGACCTTCTCTCGGTTGGCCTCGATCCCTCTGTGGGACACGAGGAAGCCTAGAAGCTTGCTAGAGGGAACACCAAACACGCACTTTTCCGGGTTGAGCCGCAGGTCCACTTCGCAAAGGCCCGCGAAGGTTTCTTCCAGGTCCTATATCAGAGTCTTCGCCTCCCGAGACTTCACCACAATGTCGTCGACGTAGGCCGCAGCGTTCCTCCTGAGCTACCAGCCCAAGGCAATATGCATTAGTCGTTGTAAAGTTGCGCCCGTGTTGCGCAGCCCGAACGGCATGTAGGTGTAGCAGTACACCCCGCATGGGGTCAGGAAGGCAGTCTTCTCCACGTCTTCTATCGCCATCTTGATTTGGTGATAGCCCGAAAAGGCATCCAGGAAGCACAATAGATCGCACTCAGCGGTGGAGTCGACAATTTGGTCAATGCGGGGGAGTGGGAATGGATCTTGAGGGCAGGCCTTATTGAGGTTGGTGAAGTCGACACACATGCGCTCCTTTCCTCCCTTTTTCGGCATAACAACAGGGTTTGCCAGCCACTCGGGGTAGCGAACCTCGCGAATGACACCTGCAGCTTCCAGCTTGCGGGTTTCTTGGACGATGAAGGCCTGCTTCTCGGTGGACTGCCGTCTTGCTTTCTGCTTCACGGGGCGCACATTGGGGCACAAATTCAGGTGATGCTCGATCACTTGCCTTGGGACCCCCGCTAGCTGCTTGGGTTCCCACGCGAACACCTCCTTGTTCGCATGCAGGAACTTCACCAGAGCCTCCTCCTGGTCAGGGTCGAGATTGGCGCCTATGGTGAAGGTGGCGTCGAAGGATCTGTCCTCGTCAACTAGTACATGCTTAGTCTCCGCCTTGTCTTGGGTGAACAGCTTCTTCTTCTTAGTTGGCGCAGCCCCCTTGGCCTTGGGGGTGTTGGCGCTGGTGGGCTGCGCCGCTGCGGCTGTCTTGAGAGCGAGCTTGAGCGCCTGCAGAGCATCTTTTGTATCTCCAGCTATGGTGAGGACGCTGCTGCTCCCGGCATCTTCATGAGGTTGTAGGCCGGGTGAGTTGCTTCCATGAATTGGGCCAAGGCAGGGTAGCTGGGGATGGCATTGTATGGGAGGCCGATGTGTGCGATGTCGAAGTTGACCAGCTCCGTGCAGAAGTTGTCATGGGTGCCGAAGGTCACCGGAAGGTGGGTCTGCCCCAGGGAGCCGGAGGAACCACCTCTGATGCCCGAGAAGGGCTTGCTGGGTCAGAGTCGTTCCAGCGGCACGTGGAGGAGGCTGAAGGCCTCCACCGAGAGCACGTTGAGGTCGGCACCGCCGTCGATGAGGGTCCTGGTGACGGCCACCTGGCAGATGGTGGGCGTGCAAAGCATCGGGAGTGCACCCGAGCAGGCGGTGTTGGCGGGGTGGTCATCCAAGCTGAAGGTCAGGTCGGCCTTGGGTGTCGCCCAACCCGGAGGAGCTCCGTGCTGCGTGAGGGCGGCGCCGATCTGGCGGACAAATGGCTTGACGTGGTGGCCCGAGGGTGGTGCCTGCGAGCCTCCCAAGAGAGCTGCAACGACCGGGGGCGCCGGCGCAGCGTAATGGGCGAGGAAGAGGCCGCGCAGCTCCTCCCAGGTGGCCACAGAAGCCGTTGGCAGGTGGAGCAACCACATGCGCGGAACGCCGGTGAGAGCCATGGGAAACCAGTTAGCCATGACCCTGTCGTTGCCCCGGGCCTTAAGGACGGCCTCCTCGTATGCCAGCAGGAAAGCCACCGGATCTGCCGTGCCGTTGTAGCGCGGTGGCATCTCTGGCTTGAACTTGTGCGGCCACTGCACCTACTGCAAGGCGGGGGCCAAGGCTCGGAGCCCCCTTGCCCCAGTGCTAGCATCGGCAGCTGGAGCGGGGGGCGCGTTGTCCGCCATGAAGGCGAAGCACGGTGTTGATGAAGAGCGGGTCGACGGAAGGGAGAGCTCCGGCGGACCCCTATCTGGCACGCCAAATGTTGGATATCGAGTTCTGGCAAAACCCTTAAGGTTCAAACTCTGGGGTGCGCACGAAGATCTACTTCCTACCGATCCATGTCCCAACGCCTCGCCGTGAATCTAAGCTACACGATGAACAACATGAGGGACACGAGGTTTATACTAGTTCGGGCCACCGTTGTGGTGTAATACCCTACTCTAGTGTGTGTGGTGGTGGATTGCCTCTGGGGCTGATGATGAATAGTAGAGAGGAAGAACAGCCTCGCAAGGGGTGTTCTTGAGCTGGTGTGGTGTTCTACTTGGGTGGATTCGATCATCTCTGGATCCTCTCCCCTACTGTGGTGGCTATCTCTATTTATAGAGGCCCTGGTCCTCTTCCCAAATATTGAGCGGGAAGGGAGCCAACAACGGCCATTTTGAAGGGGAACAGCTAGTACAAGCTATCCTGACTAAAGTTGGTCTTCGATTGCCAAAGGCACTGGTGATGACGCCGTCTTGGGCTCCACCGTGACCTTCGTCCTGCCGCTCTGCTGGTCTTGGTCTTGTTGCACCGATATGGTAACCTTTGCTTGATGCCTCGGTACTCCGCGCCTGCGCTTGCCCCCTTTGCACCAAAGAGGAAACGAGGACACCGCGCAGGATGGCGCCCGCCTGGCGCCTGCCTGGTCTCGATCGTCATGGCTTGCATCATGAGCACCTCGTGAAGTACCCCTGCCTTGATCTCTCTGCCTCCTCGTGAGCCTGCCTGGTGAGGCCGCCCCTGAGGAAGCCTTGCGTCGTCCGCCCCGCGAGGCTTGTCCCCTCGCGAGGGTCTTGAGCTTGGGTTGATCTAGACGGGCCATACTGGGCCACCCCTTGAGCCACGCCGCAGGCCGCAGGCAGGCAACTGGGAACCCCCGTTCCCAGAACACCGACAGCTGCCATGTGACAAATGGCCGCCACGTAATCACTCTGCGGCTTGACACCGCACTGCTCGACGATGTGAGTCGTGGTGGAGTGGTTGGTGAGGCGGTTTGGCCTCCGCAAGTCCCGGCAGGCCCTGCTGGGAGGCCTTAGTTATCTTCTCCTAGGGGTGGCCTCACCCCTTGCCAGGGTCGCCTTCCCGGCAAGGGAGGCCTTTCTTTCGATGATATCTTGATTCCCTAGCTTGGTCTTGGTCCCTCTGATCTACTTGTTGGTCCTTCGAATATCTTGGTTTCTTGTACTCTGTCTTGTGTTGGTGCTCCAATTCTTGGTATCGTTCCTGTGCAGAATCAGGGCAACAGGCCCAGGGTCTGTTGCACCGACATCAGGACCCATGAAGTGAACTCCTGAGGCAGACAATGCACTGCAAGATTCGAAGACCTACTTGTCCTTTGTGCCCACTTTGGTTGCTCCGAAACCACAAGAGCCATTGCTGCTATACCTAGCGGCAACTAACCAAGTGGTTAGTGTAGCACTAGTGGCGCAGTAGGAAGTAGAAGAAACGGCAGCCATGGACGGAATACCTTTCGGGGAGGAAAGTGAGCATAGCCCGGCAAGGCCAGACATAGATCAAGACAAAGAAAAGCACAGCAGCGGAGGCAACCAGAAGGACGCGGAAAGGAAGAAGGTGGCGCAGCGCCCAGTATACTTCATCAGCTCCCTGTTGTAGGGGGCTAGATCCAGGTATTTTGGCGTGCAAAATTTGATTTCTAGCCTTGTCATGGCCTCAAGGAAACAGCGCCACTACTTCCAAGCTCACGAGATCACAGTTGTCACCCGTTTTCCTTTGCAACGGATACTCCAAAACCCTAGGACTACCGGTAGGATAGTGGAATGGGCATTGGAGTTATCCAGCTTTGGTTTGAAGTTTGAAAGCACATCAACTATCTAGAGCAGAACATTGGCAGAGTTTATTGCAGAATGCACGCCAACTCCTAATGAAGAAGTATTGGAGACAGTTATTCCCGACAAGGAAGCACCCCAAGAATGGATCATGTATTCCGATGGTGATTTCTCCCTCCAAGGTATGGGGGATGGCGTGCTTCTTGTTGCCCCCACTTGGGAACACTTGAAGTACGTTGTCCAGATGCACTTTCCTTGGGAAAAGGCTACCAACAATACAGCAGAAGAAGAAGGGCTCATTGCCGAGCTCAGGATTGCAAGGAGTTGGGAATCAAGAAGCTGATCATCCGCGGAGACTAACAGCTCGTGGTGAGACAAGTCAACAAGGATTACCAAAGTCCATTGATGGAGGCATATGTTGAGGAAGTGAGAAAGTTGGAGGAGCACTTCGACGGATTGCAAATAGAGCACGTACCCCGTGCGAAAAATAGCATTGCTGATCATCTATCGAAGTGTGCTGCACAAAAGCTCCATGTGGAACCAGGCACTTTTGTTCTCCATCTGACTTGGCCCTCCGTATCCCTGGCAACAATGGCCCGGAAAAGTAGGAATCTAGACTCTGGCAAGCACTACAAAAAAAAGACACATCCGTGGCATTTTCGATCGAACAAATTTTTCTGTCATGCTTATGACACTTCTATGATGATAATTGTGGGAAAACCCGGTATCATCATAGATGTAGTGGGCTCCTACTTCTATGACAAAAAATCAGGACAGAAAATGGGCTTTTCGTCATGGGCGGTCCAGAGACGTAGCTGCATGACATTCTTTGGGCCGTCCATTACGGACAACACCGTGGTAGAAGCGAGGGCGAGGAAAATATCAGGGAGTTCCCGGTTACGGTGGGTGGTCGGGGGCCGAGCAATGCGCGTTTCTCTCATACACGTACGTGCGTGGGTGCGAGGTGTTGGGATCTAACTGAACCCAAGTGAGGCACTCGCCTACTGAACCCAAGCAATTGCACTGCAGGCTACGCATTGCTGAACCTGAGCGATCGATCGATCTGGCCGTTAACTGGACCCGATCGAGCGATTCCTTTGCTACTGCTGCTAACTGAAGCCGATCAAACCTGCTGCCTCCTTCCCTTGATGAGCAGTGAGCATTGTTGGGAGGGTGTGGATGAACAGTTCCCGGTGGGAGGTTGGATGAACAGGACCATGTGGTAGTAGAGGTTGTTGCCGCTCGATGAACAGGACCCCGATCGAGCCGGTTGGGGTGGATGAACAGGACCCCATGGAGGGCTGGATGAATAGGACCCCGTGGAGGGTTGGTTGAACAGTAGCCGGTGGAGGGCTGGGAGACGCCATGGGTGAAGAGTCGCAGGTGGATGCTGGAGGAGGCCGACGGTGGATGAACAGTAGCCCGTGGAGGCAGTCGATGGTGGAGATGAACAGTAGCCCGTGGAGTCCCGTTTTGCGATACGCCACACCCCTCCCGATGAACAAGACCCTCGTTTTGACTATAGCGCTCCAACACAAGTCTGTTTCCTCCGTTTTGCGGTACGTCACACCCCTCCCGATCAACAGGACCCTGTTTCGACCGTAGGCACTCGAACACAAGTCTGTTTCCTCCGTTTTGCGGTATGCCAAACCCCACTACATGAACAGGATCCCGTTTCAACCGTGGCCGGTCGAACAGTAGGATGTTTCCTCTGTTCTACAGTACACCAGGCCTCTTTTCAATCGGTTGTCCCGTCCAAACCAGTTGGTGAAAGTGAAACTATCCCTGGGTGGTTTTGGTAATTCCTAACAACATATAGCTCATTGAGCTAATGCTATTTCAAGATAAATCTTTCAGGAAAGCTCAATGATTGGCATGGCATGGATGAGAAAGGTGGATCCCTCAAAATGCTAAGGACAAAAGGATTGGCTCAAGCTCAAAGCACAAGACTCTACATTTTCCATTTTAGTGATCCAAGATCACATTGAGTCTATAGGAAAAGCCAATACTATCAAGGAGGGATGAGGTGTTGCTTAATGAGTTTCTGGCTCAAGATGCTTAGTGATATGCTCCAAAGCCCTCAACTACTTTCTCACATCCACATATGTCCCAAACCAAAAGTCAAACTCGGCCCCACCGAAACCATCATTCCGGCGCCCCCGAGTTCTCATGACATAGCCACTGCCACAAACCCTATTCTTTTCGGTCTCACCGATGGGGATCTCGGTCTCACCGAGATGGGATTGCAATCTCTTTGTTTCCCTTCGTAACATTTCGGTCAAACTGAGATGAGCGATTGGTCCCACCGAGATTGCAATGCAAACTCACTGTTTCCCTTTCGTAACGTTTCGGTCCATCCGGGATGAGCGAATCGGTCCCACCGAGTTTGCCTGACCAACCCTCTGTGTGTCCATTACCAAAATCGGTCTCACCGAGTTTGTATAATCAGTCTCACTGAGATTACGTTATGCCCTAACCCTAACCATATCGGTCCCACCGAGATGACATGTCAGTCCCACCGAAAATCCTAACAGTCACATTATTTACTAAATCGGTCCGACTGAGTTTCAGGATTCGGTCCCACCGAGTTTGGTAAGTTGTGTGTAACGGTTAGATTTTGTGTGGAGGTTATATATACCCCTCCACCCACTCTTCATTCGTGGAGAGAGCCATCAGAACATGCCTACACTTCCAACATACATTTTCTGAGAGAGAACCACCTAAACGTGTGTTGAGATCAAGATATTCCATTCCTACCACATAAATCTTGATCTCTAGCCTTCCCCAAGTTGCTTTCCACTCAAATCTTCTTTCCACCAAATCCAAATCCTGTGAGAGAGAGTTGAGTGTTGGGGAGACTATCATTTGAAGCACAAGAGCAAGGAGTTCATCATCAACACACCATTTGTTACTTCTTGGAGAGTGGTGTCTCCTAGATTGGCTAGGTGTCACTTGGGAGCCTCCATCAAGATTGTGGAGTTGAACCAAGGAGTTTGTAAGGGCAAGGAGATCGCCTACTTCGTGAAGATCTACCCTAGTGAGGCAAGTCCTTCGTGGGCGACAACCATGGTGGGATAGACAAGGTTGCTTCTTTGTGGACCCTTCGTGGGTGGAGCCCTTCGTGGACTCACGCAACCGTTACCCTTCGTGGGTTGAAGTCTCCATCAACATGGATGTACGATAGCACCACCTATCGGAACCACGGCTAAAAATATCCGTGTCAACATTGCGTTTGCTCCCTCAAACACCTCCCTTTACCTTCATATGCAATTGTTTTACATTCTGCTGATATACTCTTAGAATTGCATGTGTAGGTTGACTGCTTGACTTGTGCTAAGTTGCTAAAATCTGCCAAGAACTAAAATTAGGAAAAGGCAAGATTTTATTTGGTCAAGTAGTATAATCACCCCCCCCCCCTCTAGACATACTTTTGATCCTACATGTGGTATCAGAGCTTTACTCTCCATTTGCTTTGATTTACATAGCTTTTGGTGGTCATAGCCTTGGTTTCACAACCTAGGAGAGTATGGTGTCTAGCGAGGGAAATTACCACCGTAGAGGTCCTTACTTTGATAGTACTAATTTTGCTAGTTGGAAGCATAAGATGAAAATGCATATTCTTGGACATAACCCCGTTGTTTGGGCGATTGTGTGTATTGGCTTGCAAGGTGAATTCTTTGATGGGAGAGAACTGGACCGTGAAGCTACTGCGGAAGAGTTTAAGATGCTACAATACAATGCTCAAGCTTGTGATATCCTCTTCAACGGATTGTGCCCCGAAGAATTCAACAAAATCAGCCGTCTTGAGAATTCAAAGGAAATTTGGGATACTTTGATTGACATGCACGAAGGTACCGACTCCGTTAAGGAATCCAAATTGGACGTGCTACAAAGTCAACTTGACAAGTTCAAAATGAAGGATGGTGAAGGCGTCGCTGAAATGTACTCTAGGCTTGCTCTCATCACAAATGAGATTGCCGGCTTAGGAAGTGAAGAGATGACCGACAAATTCATCATCAAGAAGATCCTAAGAGCCTTGGATGGAAAATATGATACCGTGTGCACATTGATCCAAATGATGCCCAATTACAAAGATCTCAAGCCAACGGAAGTCATTGGAAGAATTGTTGCTCATGAGATGTCACTCAAGGATAAGGACGAGCTCCACAACAAGTCAAGTGGTGCTTACAAAGCCTTATGTGAAACTCCCACATCATCAAGTGAGAAACAAACCTTCAATGAAGAATTGAGCCTAATGGTGAAGAACTTCAATAAGTTCTACAAGAGTAGAAGAAAGGAAAGAAGTTCCAAGTCAAGGTCCTACAATGACAAAAGATCTTCTAGTCGTGAGCATAATTGCTACAATTGGGGAAGACCCGGACACTACTCCAATGAGTGTACGGCCCCCTACAAAAGAAGAGAAGATTCTCCAAAAATAAGGAGTAGAAGAGAAGAATCACCATCAAGAGAAAGAAGGAGTAGAGATGATCGTTATGAACAAAGAACATCCCAAAGAAGCAAGGATTCGGAAAGGAAGGACAAGTCATCAAGGAGATACACAAAACAAAGACATCAAGCTCATGTTGGTGAATGGGTATCCGGATCCGGCTCCGACAATCACTCTGAGAGAAGCTATCACTCCAACTCCGAATATACTCAAGATGAAGGTGTTGCCGGTCTAGCACTTGTGTCAACCAACTCCTACGACATATTTGACTCACCAAACAAAGGATTTGGAAGATGCTTCATGGCTAAAGGCCCAAAGGTATCACACCCCGAGTATGTTGATTTCAATAGTGATGAAGATGACTTGCTACGTGACGATGATTTACTTGTTGACAACTCTAGTGATGAATACTATGATGAAACGTCAATTAATCATGCTAATCAAGATAAAACGAATGACAATGATAAGGAGAAGATTGAGCGCCTAACCAAAGAACTAAACACACTTAAGTTAGCTCATGAAACTATCTTGGAAGATCATCGAGAACTTTTAAAGACTCATGAGAAGTTACGCTTTGAAAAGCTCAACCTTGAGCAAGAGCAAGTGTTTTTAAAGGCAAGCAATGGTGATCTCGCAATAAAAGTTCTTCTTACATTGCCAAGCATTTACTCTTACCCACTTACATGCCACAAGTCAAGTCTAGTAACAAGAATAAGAAAGATTATTCTTCTAGTAGTAACAATGATCATGCTAAATCCAGTGTTGTTGCTTCTAGTAGTTCTCTTGATTCCACTAATGATTCTCTTAGCCAAGTTACACTTGAGCAAAAAAAAGCTTATTGAAGGTAATTATAGAGAAAGGTGTTTACAAGAGTCTTGCCGGAAGTAAGCAATTCGAGGAAATTGTACGCAAGCAAGGAAGGCACCGGAAGAATCAAGGTGTTGGTTTTGAACGAAATTTCAATGCCAATGGAGTTGAGTGGGAAGAAGATCAATACCCCAAGACGAAGTTTGTTCCTCAACAAGAGAAGTATGATCCTACTTCCTTCAAAGGGACACAAGCTCAAGAGGATCTTCCACCACAAGACCACAAGCAAAAAGGCAAGGACAAGCCTCCAGAGGAGATTCATGCATTTGAAGAAGCTCCTAAGGCCTTGGTCAAGTGGGTTGCCAAGACTACATCAAGTTCTACTTCAACAAGTACAACTACAACTCCAAGGATTCCCATCAAGATGATGTGGATCCCAAAGAAGAAGAACTAGAGAGTTCTTGAGGGTGACTCCGCCAACATACTTCACTCTTATCATTTTGGCAAGGACAAGTGCAATCAACTTCCACATCTTGCACTAGTTCAAGGAGTCACAAACCCTCTTGTTGGTAAGTCAAGGGACAAGGTAACCTAATGCTTTCATGGATATCATCTTGTGTGTGCATCACTCTATGTCCATGGATATCCTTGTTTGTTCCTTGTGGGACTAACCCATGTAGGTATTGAAAGTGCAACTCACTCTAATGGATTGCTCCAAATGATCTACATCAACATTGAGCATCCACATCTTCAACACCTACATGAAGTCATCATCGACAAAACCCATGGTTAGTTCATCCCTCTTAGGGGGGATCTCACATCTAGGGGGAGCTTTACTCTAAGCATTGAGTTAAAGCAACTCTAATGGTGTGAACACAACAATGCTTTATGTAAAAGTGGTAACCCCACTTGTGATTAAACGATGAGTATGACCTATGATCAAATGTTCTCATTTGACTCCTAAGTCAATATACTCATATATAGATGACCTAGTCATCACCAATTGTTTGATAGATGCTAGAATTGGTTGTGCATGCTTTTCCATATATTTCATTTGCCATTTTATTGTGTGAGCATGTTGGTTGCATATTTTACTCATTCAAGGACATCCACTTGTTGTTTTGATTGTTTGGTTTATTTCTTTTGCCAAGTGGATGGACAAGAATGCCTAAGAACCTTCTCTAGCTATCTATGCTTTTCTTGTCTCAAACTCTATTCATACTACATCACAAAGTTTGATCTAGTCAGATTCGAACCACTCTGTGTGAGGAGCACTCGGAGTCCCCGATTCGTCATAGACTTAAACTTCCAAAACCTCTTTGTGGATTTTGATCTGACCGATTCGTCCTTTTCGGTCATACCATGATCACTAAGTTGATCTAGGTTTTCAACCTCGGTGCAACCGATTAGAACTTTTTGGTCACACTGAGTTGCAGTAACTTCTTGCAGTTTTGCATCTCGGTGCCACCGAGTTGTTCCACTCGGTCACACCGACAGGGTCTGGCTATATATACCCATGGGTCAAATTTTGGAAAAATTTCTGAAACCCTTCGCCCACGCATAGCCTGCTCTGCATCTTCGGGTCTCCGGATCATCCTCCTCATCGCCAGCGACCTCCCGCCGCTGGTCTCCGCTGCCGTCAACGGCATTCTGCCCCGCCGTTGCCACCGTAGCAAGTTCACCGCCGAACTAGGGGTCTGCTATCAGTGAGTTTGAAAAATGTCTGATCAAAGTGATAGCCAGAACAAGTCAGAGGAGCAAGCTCAGATGAGTGAGGGCACTAGTCCCTCAAGCAGTTATGATGAGGGTAGCAGGAGCACACCCAGCAATTTCCCAAAAGCAGCTACTAGGACAAGGAAGAAGAAAACCTCAGATTCTGAAGATGAGGACTATATTGCTGTTGAGGATGAGGCCACTTCTAAGAAGAAGGTGCTGAAAAAGGAGTATGGCACAGCTACTACCACCAAGCCAGGCATGAACAAGAAGGCACCTGCTAAGAGAATGCCAAGATCCAAACCTAGGAAGGTTGCCACTGGTGAAACCATGAAGTTCACCATTGAGTCTGATGAAGAAGCTGCTGGCCAAGATAAGAAGAAGAAGAGAGTGAGAACTACTACTGCCAAAGTCCTTGGCAAGCTCTCTATGAGGAGAGATTTTGATGAGGAAGAAGAAGAGGAAGAGGATGTTGCACCAGCTCCTAAATCTCAGAAGCTAATGGGAGATGCAATCAAGTCAGGGGATGTTCCATCTAAGCCCAAAGCTGCTCCCAAGGCTGCTGCTCCAGCACCAAAGCCTAAACCCAAGAGGAACACCAGAAGTATACCTGCATCAGAGAAGAACAAGGACCCAGTGCTTGAAGCTGCTGAAGAAGATGATGATTCTCTTGTTTTGAGAAAGCTGAAGCCCAAGGTTCCTGACCACAATGATGCTCATCTTGTAGCTGAAGACATGCATATCAGAAAGGATGCTGGACTGAGATTGTGGAGACAGTCGGATCCTTATGCTGTGAGGAGAAGGACAGCAGTTGACTATAGATTCCACACAAAGGAGCAACAGGATTTTTATGAAACAATTTTGCTTGACAAAAAGCCCATTGTGTGTGACATGAATGGATCAACTGGGACTACATCAAGAAGAATGAAGCTCACTATCCAGGAGTATATGACAGCTTCAAGTCTTGTGGAGTTGATGACTTTGTTTCCCAGAAGCTCACAAAGTGGAATGATGAGCTCATCATGCAGTTTTACTCCACAGCTCACTTCTACCCAGATGGAAAGATTTTCTAGATGTCTGAAGGTACTAGGTACCAATCCACAGTTGAAGAATGGGCTGAGTTGATCAATGCTCCAAAAGAATCTGAAGATGACTTGGATGTATATGCAGAGAAGAAGAAGGACCACAACTCTATGGCTCACATGTACAGAGAGATCCCAGATAAAGCTTTGGAAACTCACAAGCTTGGATCTGTACACTTCTTGTTGTCTGGTCTGCTTGCAATCAACTGGATCCTTAGGCACACATTGCTTCCCAAGTCAGGAGATCACAAGATGATCAGAGGTCATGCTATCAACTTGTTGCACTTGTTTGATATACCTCAGAAATTCAAAGTCATGAGCCTGATTGTGGAAACAATCAAGAGAGCAACAGCTGATCAGAAGAGGAGTTGTGGGTATGCTCCACACATTCAGGAGCTCATCAACTCAAAGATGGGCACAGGCACATATCTTTTGGATAAGGAGCATCTACCCTTATACCCTGAATTTGAAGATAACACTGTTGAGATGAATGAGGAGGAACCATCATCTGTGCAAGCACATGAAAAGAGAGAGAAAGCAATGGCAGAGAAAACTGCAAAGATGCCAACCGCTGAAGAGGCATCTCAAGTGTTTCTGAAGAGCAAGCAAGACCAGCTTGGCTACTTGATTGCCTCCACCTTGAGGATTGAGAAGGGCTTGGCCACCCTGACTCAAAACCAGGAGAGCTTGGAGAGAATCATAGAGCATAAGTTTTATGCACTTGATGTGAAGGTCACAGAGATCCAAACTGCAGTTGAGCAACTTCAGGAGGATGTGGAGGAGAAGAAGGGCAAGTCTACCACATATGCATTTGCTAGAGTGCCCAGACGACAGAGATCTGCTGCAGTGCATGTTCCAGACACCAAAGCTACATCATCTGCACCAGCTCCAGCTACATCAACTGATGCTTTCACCCTTGGAGTCATCTCTACACCACCTCATGAAGACCAAGCCTGAGAGTCGTTAAGCACTATGCATTTTTGAAATTTTTTGTAACTTGTTGCCAAAGGGGGAGAAAATGTATAGATCATAGGCTTCGAGAGAGAGTGTTGCTTTTTATCTCTCTTGTTGTTGGTGGTTGAACTTCTTTATTTGTTTGTGTGTGTTTGCTTGATACATTATGCCTTTTGTGAGATACTTGGATGATCATGTGTTTGATCATATGCTACCTTAATGCTTGTTGGATGATATTATCTTTTATATCCTTATATGATCATTCACCTTGCTTGGTGATGAGTGCATGTGTTCAATTATTATCATTTTGAGCGCTCCACCAAGATGTATGTGACATGGAAGAGTAACCCATGATCCTAACACATTGTGCATTTGCAGTCCAAAGCAAATTTTAAATAGTGCACAAATTTAGGAGGAGCTCTTACTTATCACATACTTCTCAAAGGACAATGTTTTTCAATCTTATTATCATTTGTCGAAGTTTTGATCTATATGTTGTCATCAATTACCAAAAAGGGGGAGATTGAAAGTGCAACTATCCCTGGGTGGTTTTGGTAATTCCTAATAACATATAGCTCATTGAGCTAATGCTATTTCAAGATAAATATTTCAGGAAAGCTCAATGATTGGCATGGCATGGATGAGAAAAGTGGATCCCTCAAAATGCTAAGGACAAAAGGATTGGCTCAAGCTCAAAGCACAAGACTCTACATTTTCCATTTTAGTGATCCAAGATCACATTGAGTCTATAGGAAAAGCCAATACTATCAAGGAGGGATGAGTTGTTGCTTAATGAGTTTCTTGCTCAAAATGCTTAGTGATATGCTCCAAAGCCCTCAACTACTTTCTCACATCCACATATATCCCAAACCAAAAGTCAAACTCGGCCCGACCGAATCCATCTATCCGGCGCCACCGAGTTCTCATGACATAGCCACTTCCACAAACCCTAGTCTTTTCGGTCTCACCGATGGGGATCTCGGTCTCACCGAGATGGGATTGCAATCTCTCTATTTCCCTCCGTAACGTTTCGGGCAAACCGAGATGAGCGATCGGTCCCACCGAGATTGCAATGCAAACTCACTGTTTCCCTTTCGTAACGTTTCGGTCCATCCGGGATGAGCGAATCGGTCCCACCGAGTTTGCCTGACCAACCCTCTGTGTGTCCATTACCAAAATCGGTCTCATCGAGTTTGTGTAATCGGTCTCACCGAGATTACGTTATGCCCTAACCCTAACCATATCGGTCCCACCAAGATGACATGTCGGTCCCACTGAAAATCCTAACGGTCACATTATTTACTAAATCAGTCCGACTGAGTTTCAGTATTCGGTCCCACCGAGTTTGGTAAGTTGTGTGTAACGGTTAGATTTTGTGTGGAGGCTATATATACCCCTCCATCCACTCTTCATTCATGGAGAGAGCCATCAGAACATGCCTACACTTCCAACATACATTTTCTGAGAGAGAACCACCTACACTTGTGTTGAGATCAAGATATTCCATTCCTACCATATAAATCTTGATCTCTAGCCTTCCCCAAGTTGTTTTCCACTCAAATCTTCTTTCCACCAAATCCAAATCCTGTGAGAGAGAGTTGAGTGTTGGGGAGACTATCATTTGAAGCACAAGAGCAAGGAGTTCATCATCAACACACCATTTGTTACTTCTTGGAGAGTGGTGTCTCCTAGATTGGCTAGGTGTCACTTGGGAGCCTCCGTCAAGATTGTGGAGTTGGACCAAGGAGTTTGTAAGGGCAAGGAGATCGCCTACTTCATGAAGATCTACCCTAGTGAGGCAAGTCCTTCATGGGCGATGGCCATGGTGGGATAGACAAGGTTGCTTCTTCATGGACCCTTCATGGGTGGAGCCCTTTGTCGACTCACGCAACCGTTACCCTTCATGGGTTGAAGTCTCCATCAACATGGATGTACGATAGCACCACCTATCGGAACCACGGCTAAAAATCTCCGTGTCAACATTGTGTTTGCTCCCTTAGACTCCTCTTTTTACCTTTCATATGCAATTGTTTTACATTCCGCTGCTATACTCTTAGAATTGCATGTGTAGGTTGATTGCTTGACTTGTGCTAAGTTGCTAAAATCTGCCAAGAACTAAAATTGGGAAAAGGCAAGATTTTTATTTGGTCAAGTAGTCTAATCACCCCCCCTATTCATACTTTCGATCCTACAGTTAGCTCCCGATTAACATGACGACACAGTTTCTAAGTTCCGACCCGGCCGCTTGGCTGCCGATGAACAGGACGCCGTCGCTGCCTCTCCATGTACACGAGCCCTAGCCATATGTATGCGCGAGTAGGCGTTCGAGACCCCGCCCGTATGAACGTACGTGGCCGTATTTTTGGTGTGTGGATGTATGTACGTGTACACGGTTTAGACGGGACAGCCTGAACTGCTACGTAGGGGCTCCACTATGACATGTGCCGCTACTTACTCAGCCACGGTTCATCGTTGTAGAGCAACTAATCGACCAGTATGTACGTGCACGTTCACGACAAGACAGACAATGTTACATACGCTTCGACTGGGTGGGTCCCAGCTGCCAGGGAGGATAAGGACGTACTTCCTTCTGTGCGAAGATATAGCTGCTAGGTCCCAGCTGTGAGGGGTGAATCATTTTTTTGCCCATAATAAGGACACACTTCCTTGCGTGCGAAGATGTAGCTAGTGGCTCCAAGCTGTCAGGTGGAGAAAACATTATTTTTCAGGGTAAAAAGGATGCGCTTGCATGCATGCGTCCATCGGCGTGGTGCATCCCCACTATCAGCCTCTCACGTACAGTCATCTTCCGATGACTCTTGTTTGTTGACCATGTTGACCACACCGTGCCGAGCGCACCAAGGCCGGTCGACGACAGTGATGCCCCAGACTGGAACAACCCAGAGATGGGGAAGATGCGACAGTGGAGTCGCAGATGGAGAGGAGTGGGAAACTTGACCGGTTTGGGTGCGCGGCAGCATTGCCGCCCACGGGAGACAGGAACAAGAACAGAGGTTGAAGAAGGAGCACGGCTGTTGGATTAACATCCAACGGTCCAGCTGCTAGAATCATTTGTTGATTAAGTTGACAAAGCCCTGCATACACGTTAGCTTAGTCGGCCCACAAGTCAGCCACCAAATCTGCCGGGTCCCAGCTGTCATCGGGAGGAATAGTTTTTTTGCATAAGAAAGAGGCACTTCCTTCCGTGTGAAGATACAGCCGGTGGGTCCCAACTGTCAGGGGGAGGAAACATTTTTTTCATCTTAATAAGGAGGAACTTTGCTTGCGTGCAACCATGGACCTCGTGGGTCCCAGCCATCAGGCTCTCCATGTACAGTCCTCTTCCGATGACTCTCGTTTGTTGACCATGCCGCGCCGAGCGCAGCGAGGCAGTGGACGATGGCGAGGCCCCGGACGGGAATGACCCAGCGATGGGAAGACACAGCAGTGGAGTCACAAATTGAGAGGAGTACAAGGGTTTTAACTGGTTCTGGTGTGGCGTGGGGCTGCAGTCGGTGGAGAATAACAGGGGGTGTGAAGGGGTGGAGGGATAGCTTGTCCGGCGGTGGGGTAGCTTTTTGCAGCGATGCGTGCTAAGTAGAGCCGCTAGCCACCGGAGACCGGAGCAGGCGGTCCCGGTGACATTGGAGAAAGAAGACGAGAGATTGAAGGTGCATGCCGGCTGTTGGATATAAATCCAATGGTTGTGGATGTCATAATCATTTGTTGACCAAGTTGACAACGCCTTGCGTAGGCTTCGACCTTTGGCCCACATGTGATCCTGCAAAAATGTGGCATATATTTAACCCATGTTTTCTAGAATTTACAGTCCATTTGCTGGGCTGGGTGAACAAATAATTTTGCATCAATGCGGCCCATTTAATATTTTCTAAGAAATCCCAGCCCATTTGCACTTTCTTGAAATACACAAATTAGTTGGGCTCGTTCATCTTATATAATGTTAGGTACAAGGAGCAATTAATATCAAAAAATAAACCGGAGCCACACATTTTTTATATATAAAATTAACAAATTAGCGAGTTATTGCTCAAAACAAAAATGAGCGTGTTATTATTACATTGGTCCTTAAAATCTTCGCAAGCTTTTGTACGCAATCACCAGGATTTTTCTTGCCTATGAGTCAAAAAACAACCAGGATTTTCCTTGCCAACTTCTATTAAACATTTACTTTCATAAGTCAATAACACGTGGGGTGTTTTTATAATGTACATATAAGTCTCTATTAAATATACGATAATAGTAATAATATAAATATATATAATGCGGTTAGAAGGGAGAAAACATAAATTGGACAAAACATTATTATTCTTATATATAGATAAATAAAACAGAGATCTGCGTTTTATTAAAAAAAATACATTGGGCTGCCGATCTTTAAGAAAAAGTAAAACCTACGCTGCGAGGCCCATAGGCCGGTACGTACATGATGGACCTCAAAAAATAAGTTGAAACCACTGTCTCTGTATGTCGTGGGCTACGCATATTAAAAAATAAAACCTAGGCCTAGCAGATACTTGTTTGCCCTCTGGAAAAAATGATACCAACTAGATCCCCGATACCCCTTTCCCGCAACAACAACGAAAAAGATCCCTGATACCCCTGAAAAAAAGCTCCCTGATGACAGTCATCGTTGGAAATTTATTTCGTTTATTGACTAAGGTTGACAAACCTGTGGGCCCCAATGTCAGTATACGATTAGGAGGAAGATTTTTTTCCAATGGGGCACTTGCTTGCATACGGCTTGGACCTGGTGGGTCCTCACTGTCAGTCTCTAGGCGTACAATCCTCTCCGGATTCGTCTCGTTTGTTGAGCATGTTGACAACAACATACGGTGGTGCCATGGCGAGCGCACACGGACGGGAAAGAACTGGAGCCGGGGAAGACGCCTTCATTCTTTCGAACATACCGCACTAGCCCAGTGGCTGCTGCCTTCTCAACCAAAAGTTGTACTGCCCGGGTTCGATTCCAACTGGTGCAATTGAAAAATATCTAACACTTGCCAAAATTTCGTCCCTAGTTTACCCAGTTTTTCACACAATCAACATTGTCTTGCCATTCTAAAAATAGCATATCTTTTGACTTTGCATCATATGAAGATGTGCTATACACGAATGTTGATCAACATGACTTTAACTTGTTGTTAATTCCATTTTTACCATGAATATAATTTCCAACATTCTGTTATCCATGTTTGAAAACTGCCTATTGATTTAAATGCTCTGACTCTGAAACAAGCAGTTTCTTATCTGAAAATCACTTGGACAAGCAGCCATCACCGGTGTTGGATTCGATGCCGCGCTTCTTCAATCCCCCGCAGGCGCGAGGGGTAAATAAACTGTCGTCCCGTGCTGCCAGTCGGGGAATGGAGCGAACTGGATTAAAGAGGGGGCCGGCGGCGTGACTGAAGAAGCACATCAGACGCAATTTTTTCAGTGGATGGCTCTCGATGGTGTATTTTTTACTTGCCTCTACACCATACAACTTGTATTTTTAGCCTCCCAGACCATGGTCGACCAACAACCCATTTGCTGGGCGGGCCAACCTACAGAAAGCAGCACTCGATTTTTCATCAAGCCCCAAAAACAATACAGTACTATGTTTGTTTTGAGGCCGAAAACATTACGGCAGGGGTTGAGCGGGGGAGGGGGAGACAGAGCAAAAAGATTAAAAAGAGTTGATGCGCCATTGCTACCCTAACAAGCAGGTGCAATTCTTCTCGGGAAGAAGGCGTGCCATTGACACCCACACGTCACAAATCCCACAGTAGACATACTAACAAGTTCACACACAAGTACAACAAAAAAGTTAAACATTCGTATCAAACTTAGGTTCACAGGACACGTTCATATTCATAGCCAACATTCACAATCAACAACTCAAAAGATTCATATATACACAAGTTCAACATGTCTATGCATCCAAATGACTGATAGATCACAAGATAATATACATAGATAATTCACAAAAAGATTGAGATATACACATGTTGAGTATGTTTATGCATCCAAATGATTGAGATCACAGCCAATATCATCCATGCACAAACTTTAATTACCTAGGGTACAGACTGGTAAATGGTGTTCAGTCGGAGGTACTTCTTGCTAGAACTAATGCTTGTACGAGTAAACTTTCGAGTACATAAGAGGCAGCACAGACAACCTGAACTTTGCTTGTAGGTTTATCCTCGGGATGACATGTATCTTAAATCCTATGAGTAGGAATAGGAAAGGAGATGCCCTTTGATTCACATCATAGGATTTTTCCCATTGAGTCTAGGCTAATGTTTATTTTCCAATGAAATGTGGAGGATAGGAAGAATTCCTCCATAGAATATGATTCCATTCCTATAAACCAAAGGGATCTACAAAAAATTTTCCTATAGAATCCTATCCTATGAAATTCCTACAAGATTCCTCTAAACCAAAGGAGGCCTCACATTAATAGCCAGAAAAATTGGCATGTACTTGTAACATGCGTGAATGTGTAATTTTTTTGTTGGAAGCGTGAATGTGTAGTGAAGTCGTACTTTTAGAGTGGCTACAGAGAGTGTGTATGTGTGCTAGAGGGGTTGTGGGATGGAGAGAGATCTATAGAGAGAGAAAGACCCTCTTCCTACTCCTACTCGTTACTCCCTCCGTCCGGGTTTATTAGGCCTAAAGACAACTCCTCTTAGACCAAGACACATAGTAATTTTCTCACATTAATTCTTTCATTCCACTCCCAATGCACTCTCCCACTGCATGCAGCCAATGAAAAAGCATGCACGTAGTGTATTAATTTTCCAGTCATGGCACCAACAACAATGGCTTTCAATGCAACCAATCAAATGGTTGCATGCATGCACCTTTCCAAAGCGAGGACTTATAAAATGGGACATGCTTGTGATGCTAACATGCCTAATAAACCTGGACGGAGGGAGTAGATTGACAAAGGATATTTTTTGAGAACACAAAATCTTAGTACCGAGACGTACTCCCTCTGTTCCAAAATAGATGACTCAACTTTGTACTAACTTTGAAATGGAGGGAGTACAAATCCTAGGCGGGCTAGTTTGGCCTAGTGGGTTTCAGTCATATGACGTGCTACAGTGTCGTCCAGTCTTCGCGTGTGGTAGCAGTATTTCGGGTATAGTAAGTTTTCTTGAAGAAGCAGAATTCAACGAAGTCATGATGGTTCCTTCGTCCAACCAACTTACAGTGGGAAAGGTGGGCCTGCGCTACGACCGGGGTGGACCAGGATAATTTTATGCATGGCAGGTGGACCAGGATGGTCGATGCCCCACATGTCGGCAAATGAAAGTATTCTTTCCGACTTAGAGGACGAGCGACAAGTATTCATTGTTTATTTTTGATGAAATCTATTGTCTCCACTGTTACGACGGAGGAGTGTGAAACACGGCAGCCCAGTGAACTTGGCATGTGCACAATTCCCTCCTTCCTCATGTACTACCATAGTGTTGACTATAAGGTTGGCTATAAGGTTACAATTTTTTCTCACTTTCTCTTTATCTATTTCTTCTCAAATGTTTTTTTACCTTTCTTTTTTTAGACACAATTGTTTTTATACCTCTCTTTTCAGAATTAGTTTTTTTATACCTAGGAGCACGTGTAGAGATGGGCTCTTGCAGAGCCCACTCCTTGACTTTGTCAATGCCTCTCTCTCCTCCACATAAGCAAGCTTATAGCCCAGTATTTTACTAGTACTACTTGTTATGAATGTGGGCAGCTGGCGTCTGAGGGGGGAGCACGCGCGGGAGGGGGGAGAGGTCTTCTAGTGGGACAGGGCTGTCAGAAGCGGGCTTGGAAGCGGTCCAGACTCCCGCATGGCCCACCTCACATTATCACCATATATTTCTTGGAGTCCGTGTGCAGCGGGCGGGCGATCTCTTCTCCCTCCCCCGTTTCTCTCTTCTCAGCCGATGCCTGCCGAGCGACTAGATTTCGGCTATCGACAGTTTATTCAATTGCAGTCCCACATGTCAGTGAAAATGCAAGACAATGTGTGTCCCCTCTGGTGAGCAGCGTGCGAGCCGTAATGTCGGGGGTGTGACGTGAATGCGACGCGTACGAGTCGTAAGTGTGCCGCCTTTCTCTTTTGAACTTGCAAAGCATAACATTTTCATGCGATCGATCGATAGAAATCCAGAACAAAATGATGAGGGCGGGTCCACTTGATCCATTTTTATGTAAGCAAGATTCTACACTCTTACGTGGGAGGAGTGAGAAACAAGGCGGATCTGATTTTGATCGAGGGACAACTTTTACCTGCGAAATAATGGCGCACTGTTAGCGATTGTAGCATGATAGTTAGGTCATCTCCAGCACTGGCCCACAAATTTACACCAGCATCTGTTCGAGGACACTGATGCCAGAGGATGCCATCCAATGTTGCCCGCATACCTTTCGACAACTATATGAACTAACCGGATGAAATTCGTGCAAACAAAGCAAATTTCAAATTAATTGGATGAAATTCATTACATTTCGAAAACTTTTCCTATAAACTGGATGAAATTCATTACATATTTCGCACAAACCGTACTAAAACCTACTATAAACCTAATCTAAACGATCATCGACAACCATGTCCGGCCATGCGCCCCGAGAATGCCAGCCATTGCCTTTGCCTCCTCCTCATCCGCCTCAGCTTTTTCCAGCACCGCTTCGATAACCTCCTCCTCCGGAGCACAAGGTTCTAAATATTTCCCCTCCACATCGCCGTCAAGTGGCTAATCGTCCGCTGATGTTTACCCCACCAAGCTTGGCGTCAACTGAGGGAGGACCGGTGGCCTTCCTGGGACCAGAGCAGCGGCGACCTATCGTGTACTACTCTTCCTCGCTGTTGGCTGTGCCCGCACACGCGCGCCGGCTTCGTGGTCGTGGCGGCGGAGGGCGGCAGGGGGGAGCGGCGATCTCCTTTGTCTGCTCCTACGATAGTACGTCCAAGAGAGCTTTGGTGTGCGCCCGGAGTGGAGCCGCTGATGTCCTTTGTCTGCTCCTGCGACAGTACATCCAAGAGAGCTTTGGAGCGCCAAGAGGCCATGGTTGGAGTGGTGCCGACAGAAGGAAGGGACCAGAGGAGAATGAGTGTGGGTCTTTGGCTATGGCTGGGAGCTGGGGCTCAAGTTAATATAGCGGGCGAATGGCAATGAGCCGCGGCAGATGGATGGACGGCTGGCGCCGGAGTAGGTTCATCGGTAGCTGAGTGTCACTAATGTGGGCGATGGGCGAAAGGATGGCCGTGGTGTCGTTAACGCGGAGCAGTCGCTTGCACCGGGATGCCACGCGGGTGGCGCTCTCTCAATCGCGCTGCTGCAATGCCGGCGCCAGTGAGAGGTCGCGTCGGGTGTGAATGCGAACGTTGCTTAAGTGAATTAACTATAGGTGTAGTTGGGTCAGTGACATGTGGGCCCAACAGGCATCTGGCCTGCATGTTAGTGACACACCAGTTGCACCTACAGTTAAGTCCCGTGAATGCGGCATTGACGTTCTGGAGAGACGGTGACCGTTTTAGGCGGGAAGCACGAGCTAGTGATGGAAGGGGTTTTGGTAGGCCACGGCAGTCAGACGCTGGCATGGTGGTAAAGTGGACGAGCCTTTGAAGCGTGTGCAGCACGTATTGACAACCAACCGCTCTTGTCGCCAGCTAGCCTTCGACGACCACCATTAGACACCACACAACCATGCATAACTTACGAATAATGGACGAATCGATCAAACACACGCTCGTGTGCAGTGGCACTATGATCGGTCGCTCAAGATACATATATAAGTACCATAGTACCCTCTCTAGCTAGGTTGTTTTATAGATTGTCGTTGTGATGGATGATATACATGAGCAAGAGGCCGAGTCACGTCGTCGCGTCTTGTGCAGAGCCATGGCTAATGTCGAGCAGCTCGGTGCCCAAGCACGAGGATGACCGTTGGTGTTGAGCCAGGTGAATACATGCTCGGTGTTCGCGGAGGCCTCCAGCAAACGTCTAAACAGTAATGTCAGGCACCACCGGGGCGCACAGGTGACGGGCTCACCATTTGCATTGCACCATGAGCAGGACTTTGATTGAGAGGGCGACGTGCATGCATTAGCATGGTTTGATAGCGTGAGTGTCTACACACGTACATGCTACTTGTCTCTATGGACGGTGTGCGCTAATGTGTGCATCACGTATAATATAAAAAATTGGTTTGTGCATTTAACGCAAAGTATTTCATTTTCATTTGGCTGGCGAGTGTGCGTTGCAGCGACGAGTACATGGTTTGATTCCTCACATACGCATAATTTTGGTTTTTATTTCTTTCTCCACTTACAGGTAGGCCCGCATAGATAGATAGATACAGAAGACGAGCTGATGAGGCGCATGTGGACTGTTTGACTGGTCAACCAGACAAATACGGAGCTATACGCTGAGCCAGTGACTGTATAATCATCATATCTCGTATATAATGATCGAAGTGAGCTATCAAGAGAAGTTCGATAACCGCCAATGCATTTTACTCGGTAATAAATGACCAGGATTATACAGGGGAATCCAAATTTCCTTCGTCTTCCGTCCTTGAGCTCTTGACAAACCAATGCACTATACGGTTGTTCGGCCACTCCACCCCAGAGCTCTCACCAAGCATCGTTCATGACACCGTGCCGCACACTAAACGATAAGGAAGCGATGGCATCCCACCGCGCCGAGTTCCTTGCCGCCCATGACCACACACAAAATGGTAGGGAAGCAATGGCATCCCTCCATGCCGAGTTCATCACCGCTCGCGATCTCACACCTACGTGTACGGAATTTGAAGCTGCCAAGGCCGAATGGGCGGTAGAGCAAGAGGCAGCCAAAGCCACACAGAGGGAGCGGAAAAGGCAGAAAGCACTCAAGAAAAGAGAGGCCTGCCGCTACAAGAAAGAAGAGGACGCACGCGCTGCTGCGGAGAGGTCAATGGAGATCCAAGCACGGTGGGGTGTCGCCGACAAAGCCGGGAAGGAGAATGATGGCGTCTGGCCAGCATGTGAGAAGTAGTAGTACTAGTAGTTAGTGTGTGTGTCTATGTCGCCCGTATGTTTGTTTAATTAATTACGAGCATGTACCAGTACTAGTTACTACTGTAGTTTTATAGCTAATTACCAATACATTAGCCTAGACTCAATGGAAAAATTCCTATCCTATGCATCAAATGGCATCTCTTTCTCTATAGGAATTGAGATGCATGTCATCTCACTTCCTATGATTTTCATATTCCTATAAAATTCCTATCCTATGAACCAAAGGAGGCCTCTGCTGGAGTACAGTACTACTGTAGCTAGCAGTACTGCTGGTACAGTAGTTTTCTTCAAGAACCAGAATTCAACAAAGTCATGATGGTTCCTTCGTCCGAGCAACTTCATAGTGGGAAAGGTTGGGCCTGTGATTTGACGGCTCATTAGTCATTATTACTGTGGCACGATAACCGAGGTGACTCTCCCTTGGAGTTCTGCGTGCATGGCAAGTGGACCAGGATGGTTGACGTCCCAGATGTCGGCAAAAGGAAGTATTCTTTCCGATATCGGGGAGCAAGGAAACCGCGTGGTGTAGTATCACTGCTGATTTATGTTTATTTTTTATTTTTGATGAATGCTAGTGTTTCAACTCTTACGACAAAGGAGTGCCAAAAACGGCACGTGCTGGAAGTCCCACACGTCAGCGAAAGGAGTCAGACATGAACAGCGTGGTAGAGCGTCTCCACTTCTTCCACTTCTAGGTCGGAGACCACATGTAGTAGTACTAGTGGTATGAACAAGACAAAGTGCAATCCGGAGAGAAAGACACATCTAGTTGGAAGGTCTCGGGGCATACATGTAAACAAATAACCTAATATGTGCCTCCAATTAATATAGTAGTAGTAAAGTACTTAGGCACGTACATCATAACATCACCGTGCATTGCACGTACAACATTTAGTGGTAGTAAGAGACAAATGTGTCGGCGTTCTGGGAATGGGGGTCCCCAGACTTGCCTGCCTGCGGCCTGCGATGTGGCTCAAGGGGTGGCCCAGTACGGCACGTCTACATCAACCCAAGCTCAAGACCCTCGCGAGGGGCCAAGCCTCGCGGGGCGGACGACGCAAGGCTTCCTCAAGGGCGGCCTCACCAAGCAGGCTCACGAGAAGGCGGAGAGATCAAGGCAGGGGTACCTCGCGAGGTTCTCATGACGCAAGTCATGACGATCGAGACTAGGCGGGCGCAATCCTGCACAGTGTCCTTGTTTCCTCTTTGGTGCAAAGGGGGCAAGCGCAGGCGCGGAGTACCGAGGCATCGGGCAAAGGTTACCATATCGGTGCAATGAGACCAAGACCAGCAGAGCGGTGGGACGGAGGTCACGGTGGAGCTCAAGACGGCGTCATCGCCAGTGCCTTTGGTAGCTGAAGACCAACTTTAGTCAGATAGCTTGTACTAGTTGTTCCCCTTCAAAATGGCCATTGTTGGCTCCCTTCCCTCTCAATATTTGGGAAGAGGACCAGGGCCTCTATAAATAGAGATAGCCACCACAGTAGGGGAGAGGATCCAGAGACAGATCGAATCCACCCAAGTAGAACACCACACCGGCTCAAGAACACCCCTCGCGAGGCTGTTCTTCCTCTGTACTGCTCATCATCAGCCCTAGAGGCAATCCACCACCACACACACTAGAGTAGGGTATTACACCACAACGCTGGCCTGAACTAGTATAAACCTCGTGTCCCTCGTGTTCTTCATCATGTAGCTTAGATTCACGGCGAGGCGTTGGGACGTGGATCAGTAGGAAGTAGATCTTCACGCGCACCCCAGAGTTCGAACCTTAAGGGTTTTGCCGAAACCCGATATCCGACATTTGGCGCGCCAGGTAGGGGTGCGTCGGAATCTTTCTTCCGTTGTTCTGCATTCGATCGTTCGTCGCATCCCTGGCTGACGCACGCCAAGCGTCGGGCTGCCCTCACCGCCTGCGTCGCCTAGACGGTTCAACCTTCTTCTTGTAGACGTTGTTGGGCCTCCAAGTGCAGAGGTTTGTAGGACAGTAGCAAATTTCCCTCAAGTGGATGACCTAAGGTTTATCAATCCATAGGAGGTGTAGGATGAAGATGGTCTCTCTCAAACAACCCTGCAACCAAATAACAAAGAGTCTCTTGTGTCCCCAACACACCCAATACAATGGTAAATTGTATAGGTGCACTAGTTCGGCGAAGAGATGGTGATACAAGTGCAATATGGATGGTACATATAGGTTTTTGTAATCTGAAAATATAAAAACAGCAAGGTAACTAATGATAAAAGTGAGCGTAAACGGTATTGCAATGCTAGGAAACAAGGCATAGTGTTCATACTTTCACTAGTGCAAGTTCTCTCAACAATAATAACATAATTGGATCATATAACTATCCCTCAACATGCAACAAAGAGTCACTCCAAAGCCACTAATAGCGGAGAACAAACGAAGAGATTATGGTAGGGTATGAAACCACCGCAAAGTTATCCTTTCTGTTCTATCTATTCAAGAGTCCGTAGTAAAATAACATGAAGCTATTCTTTCCATTCAATCTATCATAGAGTTCATACTAGAATAACACCTTAAGACACAAATCAACCAAAACCCTAATGTCACCTAGATACTCCATTATCACCTCAAGTATTCGTGGGCATGATTATACGATATGCATCACACAATCTCAGATTCATCTATTCAACCAACACAAAGCACTTCAAAGAGTGCCCCAAAGTTTCTACCGAAGAGTCAAGACGAAAACGTGTGCCAACCTCTATGCATACGTTCATGGGCGGAACCCACAAGTTGATCACCAAAACATACATCAAGTGGATCACGTGATATCCCATTGTCACCACAGATAAACACGGCAAGACATACATCAAGTGTTCTCAAATCCTTAAAGACTCAATCTGATAAGATAACTTCAAAGGGAAAACTCAATTCATCACAAGAGAGTAGAGGGGGAGAAACATCATAAGATCCAACTATAATAGCAAAGCTCGCGATACATCAAGATCGTGCCATAGAGAGAACACGAGAGAGAGACAGAGAGAGATCAAACATATAGCTACTGGTACATACCCTCAGCCCCGAGGGTGAACTACTCCCTCCTCGTCATGGAGAGCGCCGGGGTGATGAAGATGGCCACCGGTGTGGGATCCTCTCTCCGGCAGGGTGCCGGAACGGGCTCCTGAGAGGTTTTTGGTGGCTACAGAGGCTTGCAGCGGCGGAACTCCCAATCTATTGTGTTCTCCGATGGTTTTAGGGTATATGGGAATATATAGGAGAAAGAAGTCGGTCGGGGGAGTCTCGAGGGGCCCATGAGACAGGGGGGCGTGCCCAATAGGGGGGACGCGCCCCCCACCCTCGTGGCCACCTCGAAGCTTCCTTTACTTCAACTCCAAGTCTCCTGGATCACGTTCGTTCCAAAAATCATGCTACCGAAGGTTTCATTCCGTTTGGACTCCGTTTGATATTCCTTTTCTTCGAAAGACTGAAATAGGCAAGAAAACAGCAATATGGGCTAGGCCTCCAGTTAATAGGTTAGTCCCAAAAATAATATAAAAGTGTATAATAAAGCCCATAATCATTCAAAACAGATAATAAAATAGCATGAATGCTTCATAAATTATAGATACGTTGGAGACGTATCAGCATCCCCAAGCTTAATTACTGCTCGTCCTCGAGTAGGCAAATGATAAAAGAAAGAATTTATGAAGTGTGAATGCTAGCAGGTGCACAAGTTTGATCAATGATAATTTCAATCACCTTTTCTAGCATGATTATATGTCATAGCAGTAGTTCATCTCATAAAACTTCTCATGATCAAGTAACAAGCTATTCACATATTAACGCATAGACCATAAACTTTCTTGAAAACTAGCAAAATTCATTCTCGGTCATCAAACAATTGCAATTCATCTTATTTTCAGGAAGGGTCTATGTCAGAGCTTTGATTTAGAAAACTCCACATACTCAACTATCATATAGTCTTCTACAGTTGCTAACACTCACGCAATACTTGTGGTTATGGAGTTTTAGTCGGACACTCGGAAAGATAGGGGCTTATAGTGTTGCCTCCCAACGTATTCACCTTTGGGTGATGTCAACAATAACAGTTCATGCTAACTTACATCCAATTGGATATATCTATCAGGATCTTTCCAACACGAGGTTCTTGCCAAAGGATAAAATGAAAAGGGAAAGGTGAAGATCACCTTGACTCTTGCATAAAGTAAAAGACATAAAGTAAAAGATAGGCCCTTCGCAGAGGGAAGCAGAGGTTGTCATGCGCTTTTATGGTTGGATGCACAAAATCTTAATACAAAAGAACATCACTTTATATTTCCACTTTTATATGGACCTTTATTATGTAGTCCGTCACTTTTATTGCTTCCATAACAAGATCGTATAAAGCTTATTTTGTTCACCCTAATAGATCATACATATTTAGAGAGCAATTTTTATTGCTTGCACCGATGACAACTTACTTGAAGGATCTTACTCAATCCATAGGTAGGTATGGTGGACTCTCATGGCAAAACTGGGTTTAAGGATAATTGGAAGCACAAGTAGTATCTCTAATTGGTGCAAGGAATTTGGCTAGCATGAGGGGGAAAGGCAAGCTCAACATGTTTGAATGATCCATGACAATATACTTTAATGAGGTGTGAGAAAACATAACCCATTATGTTGTCTTCCTTGTCCAACATCAACTCTTTAGCATGTCATACTTAATGAGTGCTCACAATTATAAAAGATGTCTAAGATAGTATATTTATATGTGAAATCTCTCTTACTTCAATATTCTTTCATGAATTGTTCAAATGAGCAATACAATGCTTGCTAACCTTCAATAAATTTACAACCTCTACTTCTTACATGTGAAGTCATTACTCCCCACGGGATAAGCAAATGAGACATATATAAATTCAGATGTATGACATTCAACTCATTCAACCATTTACTCACAGGATATAAGTGAAACACATGAGTAAATGACAAACTACTCCAAAAAGATATAAGTGAAGAACAATGAGTAGCTAAATAATTATGTAGCTATGTGAAGACTCTCTCTCATTTAAGAATTTCAGATCTTAAGTACTTTAGCAGCAAGCAAAACAAAACAAAATGGCATTGCAAGGATAGCACAACTCATGTGAAGAAGCAAAAACTTAGGTTCAACCGATACTAACCGATAATTGTTGAACAAGAAAGGTGGGATGCCTACCGGGGCATCCCCAAGCTTAGATGCTTGAGACTTCTTGAAATATTATCTTGGGGTGCCTTGGGCATCCCCAATCTTGAACTTTTGTGTCTCCTTAATTCCTCTCATATCATGGTTTCTTTTTTTATCAAAAGCTTCATCCACACCAAACTCAACAAGAACTCGTGAGATAGGTTAGTATAAACCAATGCAAAACCTTATCATTTTCTACTGTAATAAATCACTAAAATTATTATTCAACATTGCATAATAAATGTCTCTGCATATTTAACACTCCTATCCTCAAATGGAATCATTAAACAAGCAAACATATGCAAACAATGCAAACATAACAGAAATCTGCCAAAACAGTATAGTCTGTAAAGAATGCAAGAGTATCAATACTTCCCTAACTCCAAAAATTATGAGAAAAATACCACACTGTAGAATATTTATCAGAGCTCAATATGCAAAGAGTTCAACATTATACCATTCTCTGACTTTTCTAGGGAATTTTTGCAACAGTGGTAAACTTTCTGTTTTCAAACAGCAACATGTATACTAGCAAAATAAGCATGGTAAAGGCTATCCTTAACATTTTTATTGAAAATAAAGATGCAAAACATTATTCTAAATAACATAAAGAAAATACTAACAAAAGAAAAGGACGCTCCAAGCAAAACACATATCATGTGGTGAATAAAAATATAGCTCCAAGTAAAGTTACCGATAGACGAAGAGGAAAGAGGGGATGCCTTCCGGGGCATCCCCAAGCTTAGGCTCTTGGTTGTCCTTGAATATTAACTTTGGGTGCCTTGGGCATCCCCAAGCTTAGGTTCTTGCCACTCCTTATTCCATAGTCCATCGAATCTTTACCCAAAACTTGAAAACTTCACAACACAAAACTCAATAGAAAACTCGTAAGCTCCGTTAGTATAAGAAAATAAAACCACCACTTAGGTACTGTAATGAACTCATTCTAAATTCATATTGGTGTAATATCTACTGTATTCCAACTTATCTATGGTTCATACCCTCCGATACTACTCATAAATTCATCAAAATAAGCAAACAACACATAGAAAACAGAATCTGTCAAGAACAGAACAGTCTGTAGTAATATGTATCAAGCGTATACTTCTGGAACTCCAAAAATCCTACCAAATTAGGAAGTCCTAAGAAATGCGTGTACAAATCCATAGCAAAACGAATCAGATAAAAAGCACGTATCTGTGAATTATCAAAACAAATTTACTGGGTGCAAAAGTTTCTGATTATCAGCAGGATCAACACAATTATCACCAAAAGACATCCTAAAGGTCTTACTTGGAACTTTATTGAAACAAAAGCTATAAAACATGATTACTACAGTAGAATAGTAATGTGGACACACAAAAACAGTAAGGGTAAATATTGGGTTGTCTCCCAACAAGCGCTTTTCTTTAATGCCTTTCTAGCTAGGCATGATGATGACAATGATACTCACAATAAAAGATAAGAATTGAAACATAACGGGAGCATCATGAAGCATATGACTAGCAAATTTAAGTCTAACCCACTTCCTATGCATAGGGATTTTGTGAGCAAACAGCTTATGGGAACAATAATCAACTAGCATAGGAAGGCAAAACAAGCATAGCTTCAAGATTTTCAACACATAGAGAGGAAACTTGATATTATTAAAATTCCTACAAGCATATGTTCCTCCCTCATAATAATTTTTAGTAGCATCATGAATGAATTCAACAATATAACCAGCACCTAAAGCATTCTTTTCATGATCTACAAGCATAGAAAATTTACTACTATCCACATAAGCAAAATCCTTCTCATTCGGAATAGTGGGAGTATCATAAGAGACTTGAATACTATAAATTGTTTCCACATTAAAAGAGTAATGTTCATAAAAAGGGTAAGCATAATCATGACAAGTTTTATAAATATAATCATCACTACTTTTTATAGCATAAGTTTCATCACAATAATCATCATAAGTAGCAACTTCGTTCTCATCATAATCGATTGAAACCTCTTCCAAGATAGTGGAATCATCACTAAATAAAGTTGGCACTCTTCCAAATCCACTTTCATATTCATCACAACAAGATTCAACATCCTACAAAATAGTGGGATCACTAATTCCGAAAGTTGACACTCTTCCAAACCCACTTTCGTCAATATAATCATCCTAGGTAAGAGGCATGCTATCATCATAATAACTTTGTGTATCAAAACTTGGGATGCTAAAAATATCATCTTCCTCAAACATAGCTTCCCCAAGCTTGGGCCTTTTCATATAATAAGCAAAATCACTCTCATCATTAATAGTATGGATAGCACCAATAGTATGGCAATTATTATCGTCACAATGAGTAGAAGGAGCAACATCATTTGAGAGGGATACCTTTTTACCTTTGTTGCTCCTTCTTTTCTTTTTCTTCTTCACATTATGTGTGGGTTCAACCTTCTTCTTTGAGATCCTTATTGATAAGATTGGTTGAATAGAAAGCTCCTCCTCGTTACCTGATTCATCATAAGAAATAATAGAAGGATATTGGGAAGTCTCTTCCCTTTCATTATTATTCTCTTCATCTTCTATTTGCGTTCTTTTCTTTATGTAATTGGCAATATAAGGATTTTCAATGCAATTCATAGCACAATACATATAAATCTCCTCTAGATCAATATCAAGGAAATTCTCATGGGCAAATTCTGTAAGGTCCTTAATTAAACGTTTCAATTCTTCATAACCCAAAAGCAAACTAAGTTCATTATAATGTGCAAGGGAAATCAAATCGTCAAAAAAATTGGACACGATTTGATCATGAAATAATTTGCATCGGAGATGTAAATGACCACGTTCATTGCAAAGTACACAAGTACGGCAAAGGAATTGTAAATTTTCAGCACTCACATTTAGCCTTTCTTGCAACCATTTAGTTTCTAAATGCTTATGCCTCTTACAATATCTATTTTCCCTATTTTGTGTGTACTTGCAAACCCGATGCTCTCCACAAAAATCGACATGCTTATAGGAAACATTTTCATCATAACTAGTGCAATCATCATTAGTACTATGGATATTCAAAGAGTTCATACTAACAACATTGCAATCATGCTCATCATTCAAAGATTTAGTACCAAGCATTTTAATGCATTCTTCTTCTAGCACTTGAGCACAATTTTCCTTTTCATCATACTCACGAAAGATATTAAAAAGATGAAGCGTAATAGGCAAACTCAATTCCATTTTTTTGTACTTTTCTTATATAAACTAAACTAGTGATAAAACAAGAAACTAAAAGATTCGATTGCAAGATCTAAAGATATACCTTCAAGCACTCACTTCCCCGGCAACGGCGCTAGAAAAGAGCTTGATGTCTACTACACAACCTTATTCTTGTAGACGTTGTTGGGCCTCCAAGTGCAGAGGTTTGTAGGACAGTAGCAAATTTACCTCAAGTGGATGACCTAAGGTTTATCAATCCATAGGAGGTGTAGGATGAAGATGGTATCTCTCAAACAACCCTGCAACCAAATAACAAAGAGTCTCTTGTGTCCCCAACACACCCAATACAATGGTCAATTTTATAAGTACACTAGTTCGGCGAAGAGATGGTGATACAAGTGCAATATGGATGGTACATATAGGTTTTTGTAATCTGAAAATACAAAAAAAGCAAGGTAACTAATGATAAAAGTGAGCGTAAACGGTATTGCAATGCTAGGAAACAAGGCATAGGGTTCATACTTTCACTAGTGCAAGTTCTCTCAACAATAATAACATGATTGGATCATATAACTATCCCTCAACATGCAACAAAGAGTCACTCCAAAGCCACTAATAGCGGAGAACAAACGAAGAGATTATGGTAGGGTACGAAACCACCTCAAAGTTATCCTTTCTGTTCTATCTATTCAAGAGTCCGTAGTAAAATAACATGAAGCTATTCTTTCCGTTCAATCTATCATAGAGTTCATACTAGAATAACACCTTAAGACACAAATCAACCAAAACCCTAATGTCACCTAGATACTCCATTGTCACCTCAAGTATCCGTGGGCATGATTATACGATATGCATCACACAATCTCAGATTCATCTATTCAACCAACACAAAGTACTTCAAAGAGTGCCCCAAAGTTTCTACCGGAGAGTCAAGACGAAAACGTGTGCCAACCCCTATGCATAGGTTCATGGGCGGAACCCGCAAGTTGATCACCAAAACATACATCAAGTGGATCACGTGATATCCCATTGTCACCACAGATAAACATGGTAAGACATACATCAAGTGTTCTCAAATCCTTAAAGAGTTAAATCCGATAAGATAATTTCAAAGGGAAAACTCAATTCATCACAAGAGAGTAGAGGGGGAGAAACATCATAAGATCCAACTATAATAGCAAAGCTTGCGATACATCAAGATCGTGCCATAGAGAGAACACGAGAGAGAGAGAGAGAGAGAGAGAGAGAGAGAGATCAAACACATAGCTACTCGTACATACCCTCAGCCCCGAGGGTGAACTACTCCCTCCTTGTCATGGAGAGCGCCGGGGTGATGAAGATGGCCACCGGTGAGGGATCCCCCCTCCGGCAGGGTGCCGGAACAGGCTCCCGAGAGGTTTTTGGTGGCTACAGAGGCTTGCGGCGGCGGAACTCCCGATCTATTGTGTATCCGATGGTTTTAGGGTATGTGGGAATATATAGACGAAAGAAGTCGATCGGGGGAGTCTCGAGGGGCCCACAAGACAGGGGGGCTCGCCCAGTAGGGGGGGCGCGCCCCCCACCCTCGTGGCCACCTTGAAGCTTCCTTTACTTCAACTCCAAGTCTCCTAGATCACATTCGTTCCAAAAATCACGCTGCCGAATGTTTCATTCCGTTTGGACTCTGTTTGATATTCCTTTTCTTCAAAACACTAAAATAGGCAAGAAAACAACAATATGGGATGGGTCTCCGGTTAATAGGTTAGTCCCAAAAATAATATAAAAGTGTATAATAATGCCCATAATCATTCAAAACAGATAATAAAATAGCATGAATGCTTCATAAATTATAGATACGTTGGAGACATATCATGGGCCTCCCCGTCGTTCTCCGTCGCTTGCCGCTAATGCTGTCACCCTCCTGCGGGGAACGAGCAGCAGGCGTCGTCGCTGCAGCCCTCGGTGCGGCGGGAAGGCCGCACCGCCACTCCATCGCTAACTCTAGCTGGTTCGTCATCTAATGCTTGTCGCGCTCCCACGGACGCGGAGGCCGCATTGCTCTTGGCACATGAGCTCCTGCACTACCGCCCCGTCGACGACCTCTATGAGGAGTGGCTCGCTGCATCATCGAGCTCGTCAGCACCGCAGGGAGCTCTCCTGCGCCGTCCCTCTCGC
The DNA here is from genome assembly GCF_002162155.2 of Triticum dicoccoides. Classification (NCBI taxonomy): domain Eukaryota; kingdom Viridiplantae; phylum Streptophyta; class Magnoliopsida; order Poales; family Poaceae; genus Triticum; species Triticum dicoccoides. The sequence goes on along the minus strand of NC_041391.1, from coordinate 431,634,996 downwards.
TGCCTCGGCCTCTGTCTTGCGTGGGCAATGCAGCTCAGGAGGTGCCTCCGCCACCTCCCCCCCCCAAGAAGGTGCCCTGGCTCCAAGGCGCGCGGCCCCTAGACGAGACCCACCGTGTCCAGCGCCCGCGCGACAAGAAAGGAGTTGTCAACAGATCCCTCGACCTCAAGAAGGCGCTCGCATGCTCCCCGCTCCAGCACATCAAGACCGCATCCCTGCGCCAGCACGTCAAGACCCCGTGTTGCCCCTAGCGGTGGCGTGCGGGAATCTCCAAGAACAAGCCCCGCGTCTGCAAAGGGCTCCGGTGGCCACTGCCGGCTGCCACGCCTTCACCACCGAGCTACGCAATGTCGCCTGGCCGGGCAAGTTTAAGCCAGATCTGCCTCCTCGCTACAACAGCACTGCCGACCCTGCAGAGTTCCTGCAGCTCTACGAGCTGGGCATCGAGGCAGCCAAACGAGATGAAAAGGTCATGGCGAACTGGTTTCCCATGGCGCTCAAGGATGGTGCCCGCACCTGGCTCCTGAACCTACCCCCCGGCTCGATCTCCTCTTGGGACGAGATGCGCACCCGCTTCATCGCCAACTTCCAGGGCACTCGCGACCGTCCTCCAGTCGTGGGTGACCTATGCCGCATCAAGCAGCAACCTGGAGAGACTTTGCAGAAGTACATCCAGCGCTTCAACAGCGCTCACCTGAAGATTCCCAAGGTGACGGAGGAGGCCATCATCTCGGCGTTCTCTGACAGCGTCTGCGACGTCAAGATGAAGGAGGAGCTAGCTATCCATGAGGATCTGTGCACATCTCTGGAGTTGTTCAACCTGGCGACCAAGTGCGCAAGGGCTGAGGAGGGATGCCTCTCCCTTCTCAAGCTTCCAGCTACTGACCCAGAAGAGAAGAAAGCCAAGGCCAAGGACGTGAAGCGCAAAGGAGCAGCTGTACTCGCAGCAGAACCGAACACGAAGCACGGCAGGGACCAGCCGGAGTCGTCCAAGGGTAGCCGATTCTGCGCCTACCACAACCTCTACACCCACAACACCAACGAATGCCAGGAGCTCAGGGCCGTTTGAGAAGGACGATCGGTCGACGCCCCGAGCGCAACGACCGGGCTACGGCCGAGGAGGAGGAAGAGGTGGAGGACGATGGGACGACCGAGACCCTCGCTAGGAGTGGCGTGACCGCCCTCACGAGGATTGCTGGAAGGACCAGCCTCGCGAGGGGGCTTGGAGGGATCTACCTCGTGAGGACCACCCTCAGGGCAACGCAGGCCTTCCTCCTCTGCCACCACCGCCAAGAAGGAATGACGACCATCACTAGGACGAGAGGGCTGGGGGCTTCCAGGAGCCACGTGCTATTGCTTGCATCTTGGGCGGTGCCCAGGCCCCAGCCTCTCAGCGCATCTTCAAGCAGTTTGCTCGCGAGGTGAACGCGGTCCTCCCCAAGCTCGAGGCCATGTGCCCTCTTAGGTGGTCCACGTGCGCCATCACGTTCAGCTCAGTGGATCAGCTCAAGTGTGCGGCTACAGCTGGCGTCCTCCCAATGCTTTGTTCCCCAGTCATCAGCAATGTGCAAGTTACCAGGACCCTCATCGATGGCGGTGCAGGACTCAACGTCCTGTCTGTCGAGAAGTTCAACAATCTCCAAGTGCCATATGATCAACTTCAGCCAACCAAGCCTTTCTCAGGAGTCACTGACGGCTCCACCACTCCGATAGGGCAGGTTCGCCTCCCTGTCACCTTTGGGCATCGCAAGAACTATCGTACCGAGCTCATCGACTTCGACGTTGCCCACATTCGCCTGCCATACAATGCCATCCTCGGGCATCCAGCCCTGGCCAAGTTCATGGCAGTGACTCACCATGGTTACAATGTACTCAAGATGCCAGGAAGCAGCGGAATCATCACAGTCCCCTGCGAAGAGAAGGATGCGGTGTGCTCCCTCGAGTGCACCTTCCAAGCTGCATCAGTCAAATACCCAGACAGCAAGAGTGATAACCCTCCCGAGGCAGTTCCTAATAAGAAGACATCACCCAGCTCAAGGCCTCAAGAGGTAGGCATCTCCGGAGGCGTCGCGTCAGGATCTATGCCCGTGCAAGGGGCACCTCCCTCCATCGCATAGGAAGGCGTGCCCGGTGCCCTCCTCGGGCGAGGCTCGGGGGCTCTCTCCTGGAGGGCCTCAGACTTTGCCAAGATCATGAGGGAGGCGCTCGGGCACCACTTGGAGGCGTGCTTCGCGGCACATTTCCCTCAGGAAGGCATGGGGCAAGGAGGGCCCAACCCTTAGGAATTCATCACCAAGGTCACTCACGAGCTGCAGGAATCAAGAGTCATATGCGGCGATCGCCGCCTACCTGGCGTAGCTCCCCATCCAGGCGAGGATGGCGGGCTACGTGTCTGCATCAACTACGCAGGGCTCAGCCGAGTCGCATCTTAGGAGCGCCTCTAGCCTTTGCACGTGGGATGCTGCGAGGGTCCGCCACACAGCTACGTTCGCATGCCCTTCGACCTGCCAAACGCGGTTGCTGCTCACCAGCGTCTTATGAGGAGCATTCTGGCAGCTCAGGAGGCCAGGCACCGCGTGATCCTGGCAGAGATGGAGATGGTCCTCGAGGAGGCGCCCGGACCCCCAGAGCCTCCCGAGGCTCAGGGCTCTGGTGGCTCGTGAGGATAGGCTTCTTAACCACGCATCGTCAGCTACTTCAACACCCGCTCTACAATGGCATGAGGTGACATCTTTCGAGTTTCATTTCAGCTGGGAGCGCCCTTAGGGCTGCATTATTCCCAGGTCGCGTGGGTCTATCCCTGCGGCATGTACCCCTTTTTCTTATGTCTTTAGTTTACCTTGTCGGGGGCGCCCCTCGGGCTGCATCATCCCCAAGCCGCTCGGGCCTGACCCAGTGGCATGTATCCTTCCTGCATCTGTCTAAGATGATTCGCCTTTCATGCTTAACCTGCCTATAATTATCATATCCCGCCTACCGTGGCCCCCTTTTTCTCCCTCATGCAAATCGCTTGCACGTTAAAAGGGGGGCGCCTGAGCATCGTGACTCAGGGGCTCTTACTAGCTCCCCAGCCCTCACCCCTTGGCCTTGTCCATGGCATCGCGACCTGGCATACCAGCGGCGGCTGAGCTTGCTCGAGGGCCGGGACCTGAGGACGTAGAGCATTTGCATCTAACCGCCTTGCAGGAACACTCAGCCGCCCAAGGCTCAAGATCAGGCGCAACCCGCCTTGAGGTAGGGCCTCGTGAGTCACACGCTGGCTCATGAGTGCCCCATATACACCTCATCTAGCCCTACCGTGCTGGCCACGTGTCAGGGCGGGGCTGTACACGCCCTAGGGGCCCCTCCCGGAGGGGCCCCCCTCCCACGTACCAGTGGAAGCACCATGCTCCGCGCTGGCTGACGACACTGCCGAGGAGCGGCTATGCCCGTACACATACGGAAGCGCTATGCTCCGCGCTGGTGATAAACAACTGAGGGCAGCCCACGACTGTATCAACCTCAGGGAGCCTAGAGCTCGGTGTCTGGCCTCATCACAACGCCTCCCCTCGGGAGCGCCACGCTAGGGGGCTGGACACGGGGGCTGCACCCGGGTCATGCCCGAGCGCACGCCACCCAGCCAGGTCCCTCGGACCTGGTCGTCGCGCGCCCCTCCCCGAGCGGAGCCAAGGTATGAAGACCGTTTGAGCGTCAAGGGGGACTCCTGAGCATCGCGACTCAGGAGCCTAACTGGTCACGTAGCCCCTCACTCCTTAGTTCCGAAAGGCTAACGGCGGTTGAGGTATGCGCAGGGCCGGGCCCTGCCGACGTAGAACGACAGATCTACTCCTACACTCCCTCCCTATTTGCTGTTTACGCGTCAAGGGGGACTCCTGAGCATCGTGACTCATGAGCCTAACTTGCCACGTAGCCCCTCACTCCTTGGTCCCGTCCTGGTGATCTGGTCGGGGCTAATGGCGGCTGAGGTATGCGCGGGGCCAGGCCCTGCCGACGTATAACGCAAAGCAAATAGGAAGGAAACCGCAAAATCTCGCAAATTCAGAAGCAAATATTACAAACAATAAATTGTCCTCACGATACCAAACACAAGTTTAAACGCCTCCACGAGGCACGATGCATGTTGCAGGAGTTGAAACAGAAAAAGAAGCCGCGAGGAGATCACCCTTGAGCAGCCGCCGTTCGCCAGGAGCCCCGCCTCCGTGGCAGAGTTGCACTTGTCAGCTCCACCTCCCGAGGCCGCGGAACCAGCGGTACCTGCCTTGGGCGCAGTGGCGAAGGCGCGGAACTTCGCCAGCAAGGCCTACGCTCAGCCCTTCACGACCTCAGCAGCAGCGGCGGAGCGCTCGGTGTCCACAGGCTCCAGCAGATCGTCAAGGTTGGCGTCGGGGTTGCGAAGGTAGACGTGGCTAAGGATCCGCGTCAGCGTCGTGGAGGAAAGGACGCGAGCTTCAACCTCGGCCATGGGGCCGATGCCGGTCACAACCTCCTCAAGCGCTTCGACCAGGAAGGGAAGCAGCTTGGCGGGGCCGTCCGTGGCTCCGGCCAGTGGCTTCTCCAGACCATCATCATAAAGCGACTTCAGCGCCCTGCGAGATCTCTCCTCGTAATCCGCAAAGGCCACATGATCCTCGGCCAAGACCTTCGCCTTGGCATCCAGCTCGGCCTTCTCCACCTTCAGCTTCTGCTCCAGCGTCTTCAGTCGGCTGCGATCAGTGGATAGCTCAGTGTCACGATCCCCGATGGCGACCTCCTGAGCCTTCATCTCTTCCTCCTTTGCCTGGTGGTCGCGAACCTCTTTGGCGAGCTCATCATGCAGGCCCTGCAGCTCATTCTCCAGCGCCTTGCAACGTTCCTGGACGATCGGAGCATCCTTCAACACTGCGTCACAGGCGGCTATGGCCTGGGTGGCGACTTGTTTCTCCTCCTTAGAAGCTGCCACAGCCTGGCTCAGTGCCACTCGGACGGAGGAGTCAGAGCGAGCCCAGCCAGAGATCAGCTCCAGGTGCCCGGCCACCAGGCGGGGGTTGGCGCCCTGGAGATCTTCTCGCAACCGACCCAGCTCAGCAACAGCACGGTCTAGGGCGGCGGAGGAGGCAGAGGAGTCAGGAGCCAGTGGAGCAGGAGGAGAAGACGGCAACGTGATCACGGCTTGGGAGGTTGGGAGCTCCTGAGCCTTGGCAACCTCAGCGACAACATCAAGCGTCGGCGCCTCCAGAGTCAGCGGGGCCATGGGGGCTGGCACCCCGCTAGAGCGCTCCTCCTGGCCTCGCGAGGACGATCGGGCAGGGGAGGTGCGAGCTCCACTGCCTCCCCTTCCCACAGGCGAAGGCGCGCCACGACAAGTGAGCTTGCCCCATGCAGAGCCACCGTGTCCCCTTTCAGCCTCTTCGCCCCAGGCGGCAACCTACCCAAGCGACAGAGGATGTCAAGCCCTGACAGCAAAAAAACAAGAGCAAAGCAGAGTTCGAGTACTTACTGGTCAGTCACGGCGTGTTCTGGCGGCCTCCTGCCGAGCTTAAAGCCCGAGAGCCTCTTGCGGGGTGCAACCTCGGGAGGTCCAGAGGCAGAGGAGGGCGCACCAGAAGGGCTGGAGCTGGCTTCGGGCAGTGTCTGGGCCGGGGTAGCCCCTCGGGAGATCAGCCCCGACCTGTCCTTCTTCGGGATCAAGGGCGGGTCCTCTCCCCCTTGCTTGGTGTCGGCCTCGTCGTTGTCCGGTAGGGTGCGGAGGATGTTGGCCCTGCGCCAGGCGGAAGTCTGCCCCATCTCCTCAGTGGTCGCCTCCGAGTCGCGCTCCTCTTCTTCCTCGTCTTCCTCCTCTCCTCCGTGGGAATCGACAGTTCCACCAGCGCCGCCGCCTCCTGGCCCTCAGGAGGCACCTCCGGTACCAGGCCGCTCCCATCAAAGGTGGGCATGGTGTCCACCACCTGTTTCCAGTCGTCACTAGGGCTGGACGAACGAGCTACTCGACTCGTTAAGCTCGTGATAGTTAAGCTCGTTAACTTTAACGAGCTCAAACTCTTGATTGGCTCGGTTCATTAAATACTCGTTAAGCTCGTGAGCGCTCACGAGCGCTTGTTATAGTTGTAAACATTACAGAAGCATTCCATCATATATTCAATATTTAAACATGTAGCAAAGTAGTAATGCATCACCCTTTGCCAAATTAAACTAGTGGTGGGCTGTGACCTGTGACGGTGGGCTGGGCTGAGCACTAGTATTTTTCATCTAGTAATTAAACTAAAAAATTAGTGATCTGAAAATTAACGAGCCAAATGAGCTACTCGTGATACTCGCGAGCTAGCTCGTTAAGCTCGTTTATATTAACGAGCTAAAATTGTTGTTCAGCTCGGCTCATTAACTAACGAGCACGAGCCTTATCGAGTCGAGCTTCCGAGCGCTCGTTAAACTCACGAGTAACGAGCTTTTTGTCCAGCCCTAGTCGTCATGAAGGAACAAGGGGACAGGAGCGCCCTCCAGGCCTTCCACGTCCTCTCCAACCAAGAAGCGGAGAGTTGCGGCCAGATCTTCATCAGTCAGGGCCTCCGAGTTTAGGCGGAGATCGTCGTCCGCATCTCCAAGCCTCCATAATGGGTGCGAGTGCGCCTGAAGTGGAGCCACCCGATGCGCCAGAAACTCCCTTAGGAGTGTGGCCCCAATCAGCTTCGCCGCCTTCAGGTTGCTCGGCCTCAGGTCGGCGTTCATCTTCTCCAGCACCAGCTTCGCCCATCGGTCATCAAGCTTTGTGCGGGACCACGCCTCATCAGCCTGGGGCTGCTCCGTGGGCAGTGCTAGCCGAGAGTTGATGCATCCGGCATCCAGCATGACCCACTTGCTCCGGAAGCCATCGGCCCTCTTCCCGACCTTCGAGATCACGTTGGCTTTGGAGTATGCAACAAAACCAGCACACGCCGAGGTATGGGCGCCGGTAACTCGGAGGGAGAAGAAGTGGCGCAGCAAGGCCACGGAAGGCATCACCCCGACGTGCGCCTCGCAGTAGTAGGTGAAAATCGAAAGAAGGAGAATAGAGTTGGGATGGAGATGCAGAGCCTGCAGCTTGTAATGGCGGAGGACAGCATAGAAGAACTCAGAAAAAGGAGGCACCAGGCTGGCGATGACGGAGCTCATGAAGAAGGGGTAGAAGGTACTCCCCTTGGCCTTCGGCTAGGCGGGGCCGGCTCAGAGCGCAGTCTCCCCCATCTCGCTGCCTTGCGCCGCCTTCATCACGCGCGTGAAGGCGAGGTTCTTCTCCGTCATGTTCGGCGGATCCAGAGCCGGCGAGTACCAGGCCGGTGGAGCCTCGGCCACGGCCTTGCGGGGCGCCATTGCACGCTGGAGGAGGAAGGATGAGGCGGATCTGGAGATTTCGGAAGCAAGAGAGCAAGAGCAAGAAAGGGATCTGGAGCAAGGCGAATGAGAGCAATGAAGGTAAGCCTAACCCGGGCCAGCCTTTTGTCAGTCGAGCAGTTGCCGAGGCAGCATGGGGAAGCGGAGACGCCCACGTCCAATCAACCGCCATGGGGCGACCAAGGCTACAGGCTGTTGGGGGCCATGGCGCTCCGCACTTGCCCTTTCGCTTCGCTGCTAAGCCAAGTCCGAGCATGCCTTGGGCCCGGGGGCTACTGTCGGCATTCAGGGAATGGGGGTCCCCAGACTTGCCTGCCTGTGGCCTGCGGCGTGGCTCAAGGGGTGGCCCAGTACGGCCCGTCTACATCAACCCAAGCTCAAGACCCTCACGAGGGGCCAAGCCTCACGGGGCGGACGATGCAAGGCTTCCTCAAGGGTAGCCTAACCAGGTAGGCTCACGAGGAGGCAGAGAGATCAAGGAAGGGGTACCTCGCGAGGTGCTCATGACGCAAGCCATGACGATCGAGACCAGGCGGGCACCATCCTGCGCAGTGTCCTTGTTTCCTCTTTCGTGCAAAGGGGGCAAGCGCAGGCGCGAAGTACCGAGGCATCGAGCAAAGGTTACCATATCGGTGCAACAAGACCAAGACCAGCAGAGCGGCAGGACGGAGGTCACGATGGAGCCCAAGACAGCGTCATCGCTAGTGCCTTTGGGAGTCGAAGACCAACTTTAGTCAGGATAGCTTGTACTAGCTGTTCCCCTTGAAAATGGTCGTTGTTGGCTCCCTTCCCGCTCAATATTTGGGAAGAGGACCAGGGCCTCTATAAATAGAGATAGCCACCACAGTAGGGGAGAGGATCCACAGACCGATCGAATCCACCCAAGTAGAACACCACACCAGCTCAAGAACACCCCTCGCGAGGCGGTTCTTCCTCTGTACTGTTCATCATCAGCCCCAGAGGCAATCCACCACCACACACACTAGAGTAGGGTATTACACCACAACGGTGGCCCGAACTAGTATAAACCTCGTGTCCCTCATGTTGTTCATCGTGTAGCTTATATTCATGGTGGGGCGTTGGGGCATGGATCGATAGGAAGTAGATCTTCACGCGCACCCCAGAGTTCGAACCTTAAGGGTTTTGCCGGAACCCAATATCCGAAAAAATTCATATATGCCATGCATGTTCATACTATTTGTGACTTTCTACTTCACTTACTGCGCTACATTACTCAGGTTCGTACGTCCACTCCTGGGTACATGTTCGTCTTGTAGTTCCAGTCCCATGTGTTCTTCATAGATGGAACAATCTTATCTGGGCTTCCGGGATTGCTATCTTCTTCAATCTCACCGTGGTTCCATCGTGCCAATTCAGGCGGTGGCCCGTTGCATGGCTGATCCCAATGCTGGACAAAGGTTCTACAAGAATGGTGTCACGGTTATAAATGTTGTGCAAATTGATGTTGGTACCCTCCCGTACATATGCAAGCCAATCTCCACTAGCACAAAGCGTTACCTGTGAAACAGTGGGCAGCGGGGGAATTAGGAAATGGACATGGAAGTAGTCTTTAGAATGCATTTACTACATGATCAAACTCATCACTTACCTGCTCATCGGCCAAAATCCGAGTGCCCCTCAATGTCGGCATCTCAAGGGGCGCAACTTGCAACTACGGCCGCGCCGCGCTGGAGAGACCCCCAAGGTCCAAGGAAACATCCTCGTGCGTTACACGTAACATCAAGATGCATTTGTATGAGTAGATTATCTTGTGAGAGAAAAGGATGAACAAGGGAAGGCCTTATTTGCAAATGTGGAGAGGGGTGTGGGTATCTTTTTGCAAAATTGCCATAGTTTTCTTTCTATCCGTCAGATATAAATCGGACGGCCTATATTGTAGGATGGCAGGCACACCATCATCACCAACTTTGTTTTTTATAATAGTAGAGTAGTAGAAGTAGTAGAAGAGAGATAGAGATAGATATATAGATAGATTACTATTAGTATAAGAGTAGAGATAGAGATTAGGGAGTTGGTGGGTGATTCACTGTATGGCACGTTCGCATCCATCCACTCGCCCGAAATTAAAGCACGCACGACATTTACAGCTACTGGGGTTAGTTGTTTTCCGGGAGCATGGACCAACACGGACTAGCGGACCTGGTCGCCCTTTTTCGAGCAAGCCTTCGACAAGTATGTGCATGCAAATCTTGCATGACCAAGCCGTGCGAAGTGGAGCGGCAGGCTGTCGAACTGCAGCCTGCATGTTGCAGCCATGTCATCCACACACAACCTAAAGGCCAATTCATAATCCATTGGACTATACTGTACAACTATGCATTGTTCGGCACGAACATTCCTTGGAGCTCGTGCTGCAGCTGGCGTACTACTCCACAGCCCGCTTCCCTTCTCCTTCCTCTTCCACCGCCCGCGCACGTCTGCGGGAAGTGACCGGTCAACCATTATATAGGAGTGCTAGCACAAGAAGATGCATGCATGACCACTAAAATTTCATTTCTATTATCTCTATGAAATAAATGTGGCGTGAAACTCAAAGCCCTTTAAGTCTGGGTATAATGGAAATCATCGTCCTCCTCCAGCTCCGCTTCGCCCACGTCGCTGTCCTCCTGTTCGGGCTCCGCGTGCTGCTCTGCCTCCAACGCCTCCTCGTCCGGCTCCGGCTAGTCCGGACTCCGGAGGCAGGGCGGCTGCGATCCGGGCTTCACGCCGCCTCTATATTAAAGCGTCGCTCCAGCGGGAGTATGGCGTATGTCGTTACCTTCAGTCGGGCCATGGCTATCGGGCGACAGCGACCAGAGAAGAGGCAGCGGGAGGGGAATGAATGCAGCTACTGTTTGGGTTAGTTGTTCGGCTTAAATAAATGCGCACCATCACGTGTACTCGCAGGTGCAAAAATTGTAACATACGGGTCTGCTTAAGGGGGTGTCACGTAACTTGTGCATGTGTGAGATTCTGAGAGACAAAGTGCGTGTGTGCGACTCTACTCTTCAGACATGTACTCAACCTTTTGCATCAGGATATAAGTATAACGATATTACACTTTAGCTAGTGATTTACGTGGCCATGTTAACATGGTTGTGTAAAAAAATGTCACTTCCTGCTCGTGATTTGCGTTATATAATTGTGAGAAGTTTGCTAACTACTAAAGTAAAGTGGAATTTATCCATGTTATACAAGTAAATTAAGGTGATTGTTTATCATACGGGTAGGTTGGACGAAGGGTGGTAGGAACAAATGCTCCGCCTAGAGCATGTGTGTGTGAGATGGAGTCTTAGTGTGTGTGGGGAGGTGGGGGTGCGTGTGTGTGTGTGTGTGAAGCGGAGTCTTCGATGGAGAAAGTAATTTAAGTGTGCATGGCTTCATCATAGAGATGTGATGTGTATGGAAGAGGCAACCAATGAGGGGTGCGAGAGAGAAAAGGCCCGTAGAGCGAGAAGATAAGGCGTGTGCGTGTGAGAGGAGTCGACATCGAGAGAACGTGTTTGTTCGAGAGACACCGAGGAAGACTACTATATATCGATGGTGCATGTAGGCGGGAATTAAACGAAGGGATGGTATTATTGGTTTCAGGGATATAGGGGAAGAGTCAGAGAGGGGGAGGGTAGCTAGAAGGAGATTGTTAAGTGTGAGTGTGTGTTTTACCCATCCACGCGAAAGTGTGCACACAAGAAGAGAACGATTCGATGTGGGGTTAGGGCTGAGGGTAATTAACTACGTATGGAGAGATAGGAGACCTTGAACATGCATGTGCGAGAGGTATACATGTATACATGGGATGCGTGTGTGTGTTCATGTGCATGATCGAGATAAAAGAAAGAAGACATAAGTCGTAAGATCAACGACAAGGGAGAGACGGATCGGTATGACAACATGCATGCATGTGAGAGTGCAGGGAAGAAGGCCTGATAATTGAAAATGTGTTTTTGTCTTTAAGAGATAGTGGCGTAGGCTGGAGCATGCATCTATGGCGAGCAAAGGGAGCGAGAAACAACGATTGTGCAAAAGAGATCAACCTATAGATGCATGTATGGAGGGAAAAATATAGTGTGCATGATAGGAAGCAAGAGTGCGTGCGAGAAACAAATGTTGAGGGAGAAACTACATATAGATAGAGAGATAGAGATGCTAGCTAGAGGGACATCAGCTAGTTTGAGTGTTGGAGATGACCGTCGAGTGGTTCAGAGGGTGAAGTTATGTGTGTGAGAGAGAAAGATAAAAAGAGGGCACATGACTGCATGTAGATGGAAACATATATAGTGTGTATGATAGGAAGCAAGAAGGTTGATGGAGAAACAGATAAATAGAAAGATAAAGATGCTAGCTAGTGTGTGTGTTAGAGATAAGAGTCGAGTGGATCAGAAGGCTGAGTTATGTGTGTGGGTGTGACAGAGATAGAGAGAGGGTGCATGTGAGTCACATACAAACAAATATCAGAGAGAAATGAGATCCCGAGAGATGGAGTTTTGTGTCTACGAGAGAGAAAGATATTTCACAATGAAAGTGATAGCTAGAGAGACATATCAGGGAACGCGAGATATCTCTAGGAAGAGAGAGTGTGTGAGAGACATACAAGAGAATGGTGGGGAGATATGAGACCCTGGGAGACAGAGTTTGTGTTTGCGTGTAAGAAAGAGATATTTAAGAGGAAGAGTCGTAGCTTCTCATACCTAAGGAGTGCAAGGCATCTCTGTGTGAGAGGGGGTGTGCGAGTGGCACACAGGGGAATAGTAGAGAGAAATGAGACCCCGGGAGACGAAGTTTGTGTTCGTGTGAGAGAAAGAGATTTCACATGGAGAATCATAGTTAGACACATAGTAGGGAGCGAGATATACTTAGAGAGAGATATAGTGATGAAGGTCGAGGGAGAGAGTACCGTCAGTGTGTTACGAAGATAAAAGATCATTGTCGACATACAAGTAGCACGAGAGATACACGAGAGATGATGAACGCGTATAGGTCTAGAGAGATACTCCTATATAAGCATGAGTGATAGCTATATGAGACAAATATCTGGATTAAAGGAGATTCAAATATTTAAACTAGCACTACAAAAAAATACACTTTCGTGATGATACGTGTTTGTCACAGCAGGTCACGTTGTTTGTCATGCATGTACATCCATGATGATTTTATGACAGAATCAAGATAGTCATGCCTGTGCTGTTGTAGAAGTGTTCCATGACGTTACCAAAATTATCATCACGGAAGTGTCCATTTCCATGATGATAAATCGCGCGTCATGGAAGTGCTTTCGTCAAGGGTGACTGACACATGGCATCCACCATAATGGGTCACCGTTAAGCTATCGGGTCCAATTTTGGATGCGATAACCCGCTAACAGCCATGGCCAATGGGGATTTTCCACGTGTAAATTTCTCATTGGCCGGAGGAACCACGTGTCGGCTCACCGTTGGGACATATGTCCTCCACTCGTTGGACCGAAGGTGCCTATGATACGTCGACACATGGCACTGCCCAACAGAGGCCCATTCTTGTGAAAAGGCCGACCCATTTGATTTGGTCAAAAGGTAGCGGGTCGGCCCACAGAAAGCCTGTTAACGACATGTTCGCATATAGCCCATTTACAACCCACTAACCCAAGGCCCGTTAAGGACTATCTGAATTAGGCCCAGTGGTGTCATATGGGCCATCCAATATGATTTCGGTCCATTTTAACTTCCGTCCCATGTATGGCCCATGACGTCTTTCGGCCCATATGAGGCCCTTTGTAACTCTTGGCCCATTAACGACCCGTGGTGAAACTAGCCCGTAATGAACAGTGTATCACTTTGTACCCATTAATGGCCCATTGTTCCACTGGGTCGTTTCTAGCCCATGTTATCTTTCGGCCTTCTCAGGGTCTATTTATTCTTGGGCTCATTTCTAGCATTCGGTTACTTACGGCCTGTTACTGTCCCTTTCTACTTGTGGGCCAAATTCAGCCCGTGGTTACAGTCGGCCCGTTTGTGGGCCGTTAATCCATTAGGCCGTTTTCATAGCATCATCAAATATGGTCGATTAACGACAACCCGTTATAGTCGACCCATGAACGGACGATTCCAACTCTAGCCCGTTTACGGCCCATAATGCAGTCTGTTATTGGCCCGTAGAAGGCCCATTGATGATACGGCCCGTAGAAGGCCCATTGTTTCTACGGCCCGTAGGAGGCCCAGGGTCACTACAGTAAATATGTAGACCATGGTTATTGTGGCCTAGTTTTTAAAAATAGGTTATTGCGGCCACTAGCAAACCGAGGAAAAAGAACTGCACTGACTACAAGCAAAGAAATAAACAAGGCAACAAGGAAATAAATAAGCAAGCAACTTACGCTATGATATCACGACTATTACGCATATTACATCCACTGGGCATCAAAGTTCGCCGCCAGTGCAAATATGGGGAACAAAGTAGCATATCACATACACTGGTTGTCAAAGCTCGTGACCAGTGCAAATAAACGCCGCAACAAAACAAGTCCAGAACTGAAACCACTTCAGAAGAGCTCAAGAAACAATATCCTGGGTACCCATAATGCTGGCAAGATGCTTAGTAAGCTTATTAACTTTCTCTTGTTTGGCACTTAAATCCTCTAGCACTTATTGTTGCACCAGAAAGTATGCATCTGAACTCTACAGGGACTTCCTCAGCCCTTCGGCTTCCTATCGCATAACATCTGATCGATGTCTTTCAACTTGAAGTTGAGACTCGAGAAGCCGAACTGATTCATGCAGCGAGTTCGAAGAGCTGGTGCCAGCAATAGTAGCCAATAACTCGAACACTACATCAAGACAGGACTTTGGGGTTGTCTCAGTGTCTTCAATATAGTTTTTATCAGCTTTCTTGGAGACCAACAGGGATGTCTCACTATCTTGAACCTTATCTGCATTACTTCCTTTACCATTGCATAACGGGGTACTCTTCTCTAATATATTATCCGCATAATAAAAGAGAAACAAACAGACACATCACAGGTTTACCATGTTGTATATGAAACTCATTTTAGATTTTTAGTAAACCAGTTCAGTAGTAAGGTGGATAGGATAACAGCATGAAACAAACATATATCTATGTAGTATGGTCATTGTATGGTCTATATCATTCTAGTTTATGTTGCCAAATCAAGATAGAGACAGTTCAAATCATATCTATTTAAGACAAAGCAGCACAGACAAAATATAAGTGTGGGAAACTACACAGCAATAACAACACCAGTAATGTGCATGGCATGAGAACATAACTGTTTATTCAATTGAAACCAAAATCAACATAGAGCAAGTTACAACAGCAAACACGTTAAATAAACAGGTTTAAAACATACCTGTTGCGCCATTGGAGTTTCAATTGCATCCTTCAAATTTGAAATTAGTTTGTATGAGTAAATACAGTGATGCAAGAGCAAAGGAGTATGAACCATATCTAGGAAACTTGACCTGAGAACAATTCTTCTTCTGCTTTAAGCGTTGACTTGGGGTTCAGAGTGGTGGTCCTCGTGCTTTGGGCACTACAGTTGCCTTACTAACTGCTCGTGTTTGGGTGCTCTGTGGTGGAGATGGTGTTGTGTCAACTGGAACTGGTTTACTATCTGTTGGGGTTGGGGTTAGAACGAGTGTAGCTGGTTCTCTGTCCTTCTGGGTAGGGGTACAATCTGCGTGAGTCTGGGTTATGTGTGGTGGGGCTGGTTCTTGGGCAAGTACAACCGTGGTTCTATCTGCATCGACCGGTAGCACGATCTTTTCTGAAGACCATGTTTTTACTCCCACGGATACTGCCATCACCCCCTCCAATTCAAATGGTTGATAAACAAGAAAATAAATTGAATGTACAGACATTGTAAGATAGACAGGTGCAATGGATAGTAGGGAAGAAAACAAGGCATGAAATAATTCACATTTATGTTGTCTAACCAACAGAATAGCATGACATAATTTCACATATATGATGGCTAATTAAACAGGATAGCATGACACAATTTCACATGTATGATGGCTAACTAAACAGGATAGGATGACATACTTCAAAATATGATGACTATGTAAACAGGATGACATGATATAACTATACGATGTGTCTATTAAAGTGGTTGGCATGCCATAATTCACAAACATGCCGTTGATGAAAACATGATGGCGTGATATAATTCACGAATATGAATGACATAATTCAAAATATGATGACTATGTAAACAGGATGAGATGATATAACTATATTATGTCTTTAGAAAATGGGTTGGCATGCCATAATTCAGATACATGCTGTCTATGTAAACATCATGGCATGATATAATTCAAATATTTGATTTATATACTAAGCAAGTGAGCATAGGGCAATCGCATATATGATGTGTCAACTATGGAGATGGCATTCAATATTGTGTATATGATGTAAAAACTAAGCATTGCAATACAACATATGCATGATATGAGTAATATAACCCAGCCAAGTTTGAGCATACACCTCAGGGGGATAATAGGACTGGTCATATGCCACTGAATCCTCCTCTGAGGAGCAATCTGTAACCAGCAAGATATCTGCTTCAGCGGGTAGCATTGTCTGCTCTGAAGACCTTGTTTTCACTCCAGATTTCTCCATCACCAATTCAAATGGCTGATGCACAGGAAGAGCAGTTGAATATACAAACATTGTCGACAAATGCAATGAGAAATACAAAAAAGGACAGCATGATATAATTCACATATATGACGCTTGGCTAAACAACATGGCATTGCATAATTCACATATATAATGCCTTGCAAGAAGATAGCATTGCATAATTCACATATGTAATGTCTTGCAACAAGATGGCATTGCATAATTCACATATATGGTAATTAGACACTAAACAAGTGGCATTCACACAAAGCATGTCTAAACTAAGCAAATGACATAGCAATGCAAGACACCATGCGCATGATATGAGCAACATAACCCTGCCAAGTTAGAGCATGCACCTCGGGGGGAAATAGGACTGGTCATCTATCTCTAAATCCTTCTCTGAGGAGCTATCTGTAACCAGCAAGACATGCGCTTCGTCAGATAGCATTTTCTGCTTTGAAGACCTTGTTTCCACTCCAGATTTTTCCATCACCGTGTTGAATAGCTGATGCACAGGAAGAGTAACTGAATGTACTAAAATTGCCTAACTATTGCAACTATGATGCTATGAGCTAAGCAAGGTAAACAAGTAACACAAGTAGGAGAGTAAGCAAGTACACTAGGATATCAGTAAGACTAAGAGACAAGTAACCACAAGTACGGAGTTAGGGTTAGGGATAACCATAACTCCAAGAGACGAGGATGTATGCCGATGTTCACTTCCTTGGAGGGAAGCTACGTCACCGTTTAGATAGGTGGATGTTACCACAAAGGCACACCAACGCCATGAAGGCTCACCCTATTCTATCTTTGAGATAACACCACGAAGGCGTTTCTCAACCACTAGTGGTAGACCTTGGGGTGATCTCCAAACCCTCACAAACTTTCCGGGGGTAATCACAAAGAATGATTCCTCTCCGAATGACTCCTACCACCTAGGAATCTCCAACCTCCAAGAGTAACAAGAACAATGGGAAAAACTCAAGACTTGCTCAAATCATGGATTCCTCTGGTGCAAAGAAGGGGGAGAAGTGGATCTATCACTTGGGTGGACAACTTCTCTCAAATGCTCTCAAATCCCTTAGGGATCTAAGATTTGGTGTTAGAGAGTGAGAGAGAGTGAAGGTGTGTTCTAGAGGATGCTTGAAGTGAATGGTCAACCCTCTCACGGAATAGGAGAGGGATATTTATAGTGTGCTCCAATAAGTGGCCGTTGGACCACAAAACGGCACAGAAACGTCGGACGCCCGATGCACACCAGACAACCGAAAGCATAACAGACATCGGACGTCTGATAGGGACCGAGCGTCCGATGTTTTGCTACGGTCTACTGGTCATCGGACAACCGGAGGTTCTGGACGACCGATATTTAGGTTCTGTGGAGGGGGTACCAGACGTCCGAGGCATATCGGTCGACTGAGGGCCCTTCAGACAACGGACGTCCGATAGGGACCGGACGACCGCTGTTTTGGTTCTGTATGGAAGTGGTAGGAGTCCGGTGCACACCATACAACCAATGTTTTGGTTCTGTATGAGAATGGTCGGACGTCCGGTGTGGACCGGATGACCGATGTTTTGGTTCTGTATAGGAATGGTCGGACGTCTGGTCTGCACCGGACGACCGATGTTTTGGTTCTGGACAAGGATGAAGATCAGGGACTGACACAAAAGAATTTGTTTGAGCAAGACCTTAGTGATACCCCATGTTCCCCTCTTAATAGTGCGAGATCCTATACTCAAGAGTAAACATAAGATAGTCTTGTTTCTTCCTTCTTGATGAGGTTAACCATTTCTGAAATCATAATCCACACACACAATTGATACCGAGGGGACAAAAACCTGAGATATACTTGACAAACTTTGTTAGTCCCCTATGAGTACATTGTCATCAACATCAAAATAATATTTAGGGCATGATTGGACTTTCAATCTCCCCCTTTTTGGTAGTTGATGACAATATACTCATAGCACAACAGAAATCAAAATTGCTCTATGTTGTAAGACACAGTTATTTAAGAGCTCCCCCTCTCAACCATAATAATTGCATCATTTTGTGGAGAGCTCTCCCTCACATAGACAACCAAACTAGACTTATATGAGCACAATATCACAAGAACTAGGTAGACACCATCATATAAGCACAACCTCATAATATCATAATTTCTCATCATTCATAGAGCATAGAGGTTCAATTAGTTCAACACCACATCATATGATATAGATATAAAGTCATACACCCACTCAAGGTAAATGGTTCAACATAAGAGCAACAGAATAAAGGGGGCTATACCAGAACAGGTTCTCCCCCTTGGCAACAACTACCTAAAAGGGAACTAGAGAACCCGCAGACAATCACAGGTCATCATCATCATCATCTTGAGCTCCAATCCCACCAGCTTCGTCGAGGAAATCAGCCCACTCAGGCCCCGAAGGAAAACCAAAGTTAGAAGGAGGAGCAGCAAGGAGGCGCTCATCCTCACTCACATCAGTAGCACCAGAGTCACGGAGACGAGACTTCAAGGCATTCTTGGAGGTGATCAAGCGAGTGACAACATCATGGTTTTGTGTGCAATTGAAGGATAAAGCCTTCATCATGGCATAGTGAGCCTTGCCGATAAAGCGAGAAAAACGCTCAAAGGGCTCCGAGCTGGCATGAGCAGGATGGGAACTAGCGGCAGTCCTACGAGCAGGAGCAGACTTGGAGGAACCTTTAGGAACAAAATCTTTGGCCATTTGAGGAGGAATAATCCACTTCTCATGCACATGAGTGTGGACAAGGGAGAATGGGGCCACACTCTTAATAAGAGCCTGAATGAATGGAGCATGAGGAAAGGCACGTTACTGAAAGCTAGCAAGACGGATTTCATGCCAAAGGAAATGAGGAACATTGATCTTGCCCTTGGGAGACTCATAAAGACGAGACATGAGATTAATGCAATAGCTGTTGCAAGAACCTTTGTCACCCATCTTAGGATAGATGGTGTGAATGATGCATTGATAGATGATGTAGTATGGGGATCTCCAAATGGACACTTGATTCAGATCCTTCATCTTTTCCTCCTCAGTGAGTTCTTCAATATCCTTTAGGAGATAACCACACACCTCAACAGCTTTGGGTTTGTGATTTGGATCCTCATGATGGATCTTGAATCCAGTGTCCGGAAACCCAAGGGCAGCGACAAATTGAGCATAAGAGGCAGTCAGCTCGGTGTCAGAGGTCATCCATGTGACGGTCTTGTTAGGAGCAAAGAAACATGTGGCATAGAACTGATGGATTGCAGCCTGATTGAAGTCATGCTGAAAGGCAACGAAGCAGCAAGACCAGATGACTCAATGAGCTCAATCGCACCCGGATACTTCACGGGATGTTTCCGAATATGCTCTAAGCAACGAAGTGGTGCAGAGACAGACCCTTGCAGAGGACAACTGAGGTGTAGATGTCAGCCTGAACATTGGTGTGAAACCGTTGATCCAAAGAATCCTGAACTACCTCAAATTGATTAACATCACGCCGGAACTTAAAATATGTTGGCTTGGGCACTTTGGTGAAGTCCTTGAGAATACGTCCATGCAGTTGAGGAGCTTCAAAAGGAATGTGGCAACCATCATCATGCGGCTGATTGGGAGGAGGAGCAGGCATGTGAGAGGCCCGGCGAGAACCGTGGGGGCGGGACGAAAACGTCACACGCGCACCACGCTCCTCCTCCTCCTCCATCTCTTCTTCATAATCGGAACCCTCGGAAGAGGAGGACTCCGAGATCATGGCATGTTTGCCAGCATGCTTGCGGGGACTTAACTCCTCCTGAGAGTCATCAAAACCACCACAACGGGAGGCTGTCAAGAGGAGAAAACGAACATGCGTACAGCCATAGTGAGCCCTAGATCCGAATGGAGACTGAGATGATAAAAGTGGATAACTAAGAAGGACATCATTACCGCGGGCAGAGGTACCCCCGGCATCCTTGCGGTCTGTATGCTTGACTTTCACCATCTTGGGACGAACCGCTCCTAAGAGATCGGCCAAGAGAACATGGGGGTCACAATTGTTTGTACGTTAGGGCGATGGAATCGAGAGGGCAGGAACTGAAGACCAGAATAGAGGAGGGGTACCAGATTTGGAGGAGGTGCACCGACGAGAAGGAGAGGGCGTGGTGAGGCAGCACAGGCGACGACGACGCCCTCCAGGTGGCGCGGCGGCGGACACACCCGGGCGAGGGGGAAAATGAGGATAGGGCAACATTCGGCCTGATGCCAGAATTTATATGTGACCCGCTCAATCATCGGACGACCGACCGGGGTCGGACGTCCATGCACTGATGGGTGTGCCAGGCATCGGACGACCAGTGAACCACGGACGTCCGAGACTTGGGGGAGGAGGTAATGTGTGGGCTTGAGCAAGATATGCTACACAGCAACCGGACAGCCGAAACACATCGGACGGTCGGAAAGCTGTGAATCATCGGACGTCCGATAACCGTCGGACGACCAATGGCAAAAAAAAATTGACAGATGATACATGACACATCTAGAGGAACCACAAACCAGGAGTAGGTATATGTCAAAATGTGATGAGCAAAACAACTAAGTAAAAATACCTCATCGTGAGTCACTAGACACGCAAATTAAATACCACACACAGGATTGGACAGCTGCACCTTTTGAGGAGAGTCGGTGACCAATAGGTCACCATGTGTGAATGTACGTGTCATGATGCCGAAAGAACTAGTGTCCTTGGGCTCAATAACACGACTCCATCATTGTAAACCATAGTTCAAAGAACATGGTAACTTTGAGAGTGTTTGTTTTATGTATGCATTATATACGGTGAGAGCACTCATGAGTTGATAGTCTCCCCCTAAGTATATGCCTACATATAAACAAGACATGATGAAAATGCATGAATGGGTACTAGATTTCACATGATGTTGTCAAGCTCCAAGATACCAAGTTCACGCCTAAGTTGACAAAACCATGCTTCATCCAATGGCTTGGTGAAAATGTATGCAAGTTGCATATCGGTGCCAACATGATCAATATCAATGTCACCTTTTTCCACATGATCTCTCAAGAAGTGATACCTAATATCAATGTGCTTGGTGTGAGTATGATCTTTGGGGTTCTCAGCAATATTGATGGCACTTTCATTATCACATAGAAGAGGCACATGTCTATAGGTGATACCATAATCCTTTAAAGTTTGCCTCATCCATAGTAATTGAGTTGCACAAGCGGCGGTTGCAATGTATTCAGCTTCGGCGGTGGAGAGAGCAACACAATTTTGTTTCTTCGAGGACCAACTTACCAAAGAGCGATCAAGAAATTGGCATGCACCAGAGGTGGACTTACGATCCACTTTGTCTCCAGCCCAATCCGCATATGTGTACCCAATGAGATCAAACTTAGCATCCTTGGAGTACCATAGACCCAACTTTGGGGTGTGAACAAGGTATCTAAGAATGTGCTTAACCGCCTTATGATGACTTTCCCTAGGGGAAGCTTGAAATCTAGCACACATGCAGACACTGAACATGATGTCTGGTCTAGATGCACAAAGATAAAGCAATGAGCCAATCATAGAGCGGTATTTAGATGGGTCGAAAGGGATACCGTTGGTGTCTTCAGTGAGTACAATTTTGGTTGGCATGGGTGTCTTACATGGACTAGCATCAGCCATGCCGAACTTCTCTAGGATATCCTTGAGGTATTTTGCTTGAGACAAGAAAATTCCTTCTTGAAATTGTTGAATTTGATATCCGAGAAAGAACTTCAAATCCGTATTGAGTGACATTTCAAAATTCTTGGTCATGGAAGCCGCAAACTTCTTGCACAAATGAATGTTAGGAGAACCAAAAATGATATCATCTACATAGATTTGTCATAAGATCAAATCACCCTTGTCCCTCTTAGTAAAAAGAGTGGGATCGATCAGCCCTCTCACAAAGCCATCATCAAGTAAAAACTTCTTAAGATGATCATACCAAGCATGAGGTGCTTGTTTGAGGCCATACAGAGCCTTATGAAGTTTATACACATAGTCTTTGTGATCGGGATCAACGAACCTAGGTGGTTGTGACACATATACTTCTTCTTGTAGAGGACCGTTAAGGAAAGCACTCTTCACATCCATTTGATGTAATGTAAATCCATTGAAAGTAGCATAAGCAAGTAAGATGCGAATGGATTCAAGACGGGCAACGGGGGCAAAGGTCTTACCAAAGTCCAAACCTTCAACTTGTGAGTACCCTTGTGCCACTAACATTGCCTTGTTGTGGATGATTACACCATTCTCATCTTGCTTGTTCTTGAAAATCCATTTTGTTCCAATGGCATTGTGTTCTGTAGTTGGCCTCTTGACTAATGACCACACTTGGTTGCGTTCAAAGCTGTTCAACTCTTCTTGCATAGCAACGAGCCAATCATTGTCCATCAATGCATCTTGTACCTTGAGAGGTTCAACACTAGACACAAACGAGAAGTGAGCACAAAAGTTTGTCAAATGTTTATGAGTGACTCTACCTTCCGATATGTCGGTGAGAATTTTGTCAACATCAACACGACCGGCCACTCGAGGCATGATGGAGGTTAGGGTTTCTCAAGGTTCAACTTCATGTCCATCATCCACGTCATCGACATGTGGATCATTAATGTGTGGTGGAAGGTCTTCTTGTTCATATTGCATTTGTTGAGGTTCATCATCAATGATTGCACTTTCTTGTTCTTGCCCTTGATGATGATCTTGTTCTTGAAGATTATCACGAAGAGGGACTTGATCATCTTCTTGTACTTCGACTAAGGGCACCGGTTGAACAATAGGAGCTTGTGGTGGTATGGGTGTTGAAGTAGTTTGATGATGTGTGAAGCTTCCATCTTCTTATTCATCATCATGAGGTTCTTGTTCCATTTGAAGAAGTGCACCAACACCCATGGTCAAGATATCTTGAGAGGAATCTTCTTCACCTGCATCACTTAGATCAACTTGCTCCCCATGGGAGCCATTAAATTCATCAAACACCACGTCACAAGTTTCTACAACACATCCATTGGATTTGTTGTAGACTCTATAGGCATGAGAGTTTGATCCATAGCCAACAAATATGCCCTCAATTGTTTTGGATTGAAATTTTCCTAACTGTTCTCTTTTGTTGAGGATGAAACATTTGCACCCAAATACACGAAAGTACTTGACATTTGGCTTGCTCCCAGTTAGGAGATCATATGGAGTCTTTTCCAATATAGTGCGGAGGAAGAGACGGTTTGATGCATGGCATGCAGTGTTGACATCCTCGGCCCAAAAACTATGTGGTGACTTGTATTCATCCAACATGGACCTTGCCATTGATACGTCTCCAACGTATCTATAATTTATGAAGCATTCATGCTATTTTATTATCTGTTTTGAATGATTATGGGCTTTATTATACACTTTTATATTACTTTTGGGACTAACCTATTAACCGGAGGCCCAGCCCATATTGCTGTTTTATTGCCTGTTTCAGTATTTTGAAGAAAAGGAATATCAAACGGAGTCCAAACGGAATGAAACCTTCGGCAGCGTTATTTTTGGGAAGAATATGATCTTGGATACTTGGAGTTCACGTCAGAAGATCCTCGAGGAGGCCAGGAGATAGGGGGCGCCCCCCCCCCCCTCCTACTGGGCGTGCCCCCTGTCTCGTGGGCCCCTCGAGCACCTCCCGGCCGACTTCTTTCGCCTAT
>NC_041391.1:431567144-431611082 GCF_002162155.2 Triticum dicoccoides | reverse complement strand
CCATATTGCTGTTTTATTGCCTGTTTCAGTATTTTGAAGAAAAGGAATATCAAACGGAGTCCAAACGGAATGAAACCTTCGGCAGCGTTATTTTTGGGAAGAATATGATCTTGGATACTTGGAGTTCACGTCAGAAGATCCTCGAGGAGGCCAGGAGATAGGGGGCGCCCCCCCCCCCCCCCTACTGGGCGTGCCCCCTGTCTCGTGGGCCCCTCGAGCACCTCCCGGCCGACTTCTTTCGCCTATATAGTCCCACGTACCCTAAAAACATCCACGGAGAAGATAGATCGGGAGTTCCGCCGCCGCAAGCCTCTGTAGCCACCAAAAACCTCTCGGGAGCCCGTTCCGGCACCCTGCCGGAGGGGAACCCATCACCAGAGGCCATCTTCATCATCCCGGCGCTATCCATGATGAGGAGGGAGTAGTTCACCCTCGGGGCTGAGGGTATGTACCAGTAGCTATGTGTTTGACCTCTCTCTCTCTCTCTCTCTCTCTCTCTCTCTCTCTCTCTCGTGTTCTCTCTATGGCACAATCTTGATGTATCGCGAGCTTTGCTATTATAGTTGGATCTTATGATGTTTCTCCCCTCTACTCTCTTCTGATGAATTGAGTTTCCCTCTTGAAGTTATCTTATCGGATTGAGTCTTTGATTTGAGAACAGTTGGTATGTATTGCCGTGTTTATCTGTGGTGACAATGGGATATCACGTGCCACTTGATGTATGTTTTGGTGACCAACTTGCGGGTTCCGCCCATGAACCTATGCATAGGGGTTGGCACATGTTTTCTTGACTCTCCGGTAGAAACTTTGGGGCACTCTTTGAAGTACTTTGTGTTGGTTGGATGAATTTGAGATTGTGTGACGCATATCGTATAATCATGCCCACGGATACTTGAGGTGACAATGGAGTATCTAGGTGACATTAGGGTTTTGGTTGATTTGTGTCTTAAGGTGTTATTCTAGTATGAACTCTATGATGGATTGAACGGAAAGAATAGCTTTATGTTATTTTACTACGAACTCTTGAATAGATCAATCAAAAAGGATAACTTTGAGGTGGTTTCGTACCCTACCATAATCTCTACATTTGTTCTCCGCTATTAGTGGCTTTGGAGTGACTCTTTGTTGCATGTTGAGGGATTGTTATATGATCTATCTATGTTATTATTGTTGAGAGAACTTGCACTAGTGAAAGTATGAACCCTAGGCCTTGTGTCCTATCATCGCAATACCGTTTACGCTCACTTTTATCATTAGTTACCTTGCTGTTTTTATATTTTTAGATTACAAAATCTATATCTACCATCCATATTGCACTTGTATCACCATCTCTTCGCCGAACTAGTGCACCTATACAATTTACCATTGTATTGGGTGTATTGGGGACACAAGAGACTCTTTGTTATTTGGTTGCAGGGTTGCTTGAGAGAGATCATCTTCATCTACGCCTCCCACGTATTGATAAACCTTAGGTCATCCACTTGAGGGAAATTTGCTACTGTCCTACAGACTTGTGCACTTCCAGGCCCAACAACATCTACAAGAAGAAGGTTGTGTAGTAGACATCAAGCTCTTTCTGGCGTCGTTGCCGGGGAGGTGAGTGCTTGAAGGTATATCTTTAGATCTTGCAATCGAATCTTTTTGTTTCTTGTTTTATCACTAGTTTAGTTTATAAAAGAAAACTACAAAAAAATGGAGTTAAGTTTGTCTCATACATTTTGTCTTTTTAATATATTTCGTGAGTTTGATGGAAAGGAAAATTGTGCTCAAGTGCTAGAAGAAGAGTGCACTAAAATGCTTGGTACTGAATCTTTGTATGATGAGCATGATTGCAATGTTGTTAGTATGAATTCCTTGAATATCTGTGATGCTAATGATATGCAAAGCCACAAGCTTGGGGAAGCTATGTTTGATGAATATGATATTGTTTGTCCCTCAAGTTTTGATGAGAATATTTATTATGATGAAAGCATGCCTCCTATTTATGATGATTATATTGATGAAAGTGGGTTTGGAAGAGTGTCAACTTTAGGAAGTAGTGATCCACTATTTTGGAGGATGTTGAATCTTATTGTGATGAACATGAAAGTGGATTTGGAAGAGTGTCAACTTTATTTAGTGATGATTCCACTATTTCGGAAGAGGTTCCAATTGATTATGAGAAGAAAGTTGATATCTATGATGATTATTGTGATGACTTTTATGCTATTAGGAATAGTGGCAACCATGAAACTTGTCATCATGATTTTAGTTTTCAATTGGATTATGCCTCACATGATAATTATTTTGTTGAGTTTGCTCCCACTACTATTCCGAATGGGAAGAATTTTGTTTATGAGGAGAGTAGGAAATTTTCTGTGCTTGTAGATCATGAAAAGAATACTTTAGGTGCTGGTTATATTGTTGAATTCATTCATGATGCTACTGAAAATTATTATGGGGGAGGAACATATGCTTGTAGGAATTGCAATAATGTCAAGTTTCCTCTCTATGTGCTTAAAGTCTTGAAGTTATGCTTGTTTTACCTTCCTATGATAGTTGATTATTGTTCCCATAAGTTGTTTGCTCACAAAATCCCTATGCATAGGAAGTGGGTTAGACTTAAATGTGCTAGTCATATGCTTCATGATGCTCCCGTTATGTTTCAATCCTTATCTTTTATGTGAGCATCATTGTCACCATCATGCCTAGCTAGAAAGGCATTAAAGAAAAGCACTTGTTGGGAGACAACCCAATATTTATCCCTATTGTTTTTGTGTGTCCACATGATTATGCTACTGTAGTAATCATGTTTTATAGCTTTTGTTTCAATAAAGTGCAAAGTAAGACCTTTAGGATAGCTTACGGTGATAGTTGTGTTGATCCTGCTGAAAATCAGAAACTTTTGCACCCAGTAAATTAGTTTTGTTAATTCATAGAAACGTGCTTCTGATCTGATTCTTTTTTATCTTGATTGGTACACAAATTTATTAGGACTTCCTAATTTGGTAGGATTTGTGGAGTTCCAGAAGTATACGTTTTATACAGATTACTACAGACTGTTCTGTTTTTGACAGATTCTATTTTCATTATGTTGTTTGCTTATTTTGATGAATCTATGAGTTGTATCGGAGGGTATGAACCATAGATAAGTTAGAATACAGTAGATATTACACCAATATGAATTTAGAATGAGTTCATTACAGTACATAAGTGGTGGTTTTATTTTCTTATACTAACGGAGCTTACGAGTTTTCTGTTGAGTTTTGTGTTGTGGAGTTTTCAAGTTTTGGGTAAAGATTCGATGGACTATGGAATAAGGAGTGGCAAGAGCCTAAGCTTGGGGACGCCCAAGGCACCCCAAGGTAATATTCAAGGACAACCAGGAGCCTAAGCTTGGGGATGCCCCGGAAGGCATCTCCTCTTTCGTCTTGTTCATCGCTTTTGAGAAATAGAGAAACCATGATATGAGAGGAATTAAGGAGACACAAAAGTTCAAGCTTGGGGATGCCCAAGGCACCCCAAGATAATATTTCAAGAAGTCTCAAGCATATAAGCTTGGGGATGCCCCGGTAGGCATCCCACCTTTCTTCTTCAACAATTATCGGTTAGTATTGGCTGAACCTAAGTTTTTGCTTCTTCACATGAGTTGTGCTATCCTTGCAATGTAATTTTATTTTGTTTTGCTTGCTGTTTGAATACTATACCAAGATCTGAAATTCTTAAACGAGAGAGAGTCTTCGCATAGTTACTTAATTATTTAGCTACTCATTGATCTTCACTTATATTTTTTTTGGAGTAGTTTGTCATTTACTCGTGTGCTTCACTTATATCCTATGAGTAAATGGTTGAATGAGTTGAATGTCATAAATCTGAAATTTTATATGTCTCGTTTGCTTATCCCATGGGGAGTAATGACTTCACATCTAAGAAGTTGAGATTGTAAATTTATTGAAGGTTAGCAAGCATTTTATTGGTCATTTGAACAATTCATGAAAGAATATTGAAGGAAGAGAGATTTAACATATAAATATACTATCCTAGACATCTTCTATAATTGGGAGCACTCATTAAGTATGACATGCTAAAGAGTTGATGTTGGACAAGGAAGACAACGTAATGGTTTATGTTTTCCAACATCTCGGTTAAAGTATATTGTCATGGATCATTCCAACATGTTGAGCTTGCCTTTCCCCCTCTTGCTAGCCAAAATTCCTTGCACCAAGTAGAGATACTACTTGTGCTTCCAAATATCCTTAAACCCAGTTTTGCCATGAGAGTCCACCATACCTACCTATGGATTGAGTAAGATCCTTCAAGTAAGTTGTCATCTGTGCAAGCAATAAAAATTGCTCTCTAAATATGTATGATATTTTGGTGTGAATAAAATAGCTTTATACGATCTTGTTATGGAAGCAATAAAAGCGACGGACTGCATAATAAAGGTCCATATACAAGTGGCAATATAAAGTGACGTTCATTCGCATTAAGATTTTGTGCATCCAACCCTAAAAGCGCATGACAACCTCTGCTTCCCTCTGTGAAGGTCCTATCTTTTACTTTATGTCTTTTACTTTATGCAAGAGTCAAGGTGATCTTCACCTTTCCCTTTTTCATTTTATCCTTTGGCAAGCACCTCGTGTTGGGAAGATCCTGATATATATATATCCAATTGGATGTAAGTTAGCATGAAATATTATTGTTGACATCACCCAAAGGTGAATACATTGGGAGGCAACACTATAAGCCCCTATCTTTCTTAGTGTCTGATTGAAACTCCATAACCATTAGTATTGCGTGAGTGTTAGCAATTGTAGAAGACTATTTGCTAGTTGAGTATGTGAAGTTTGCTATTCCTGAAAATAAGATGAATTGCAATTGTTTGATGACTGAGAATGAGGTTTGCTAGTTTTCAAGAAAGTTTATGGTCTATGCTTTGACATGTGAATTGCTTGTTACTTTATCGTGAGAAGTTTTATGAGATGAACTACTGTTATGACATATAATGATGCTAGAAAAGGTGATTAAAATTATCATTGATCAAACTTGTGCACCTGGTAGCATTCACACTTCATAAATTCTTTCTTTTATCATTTACCTACTCGAGGACGAGTAGGAATTAAGCTTGGGGATGCTGATACGTCTCCAACGTATCTATAATTTATGAAGCATTCATGCTATTTTATTATCTGTTTTGAATGATTATGGGCTTTATTATACAATTTTATATTACTTTTGAGACTAACCTATTAACCGGAGGCCCAGCCCATATTGCTGTTTTATCGCCTGTTTCAGTATTTCGAAGAAAAGGAATATCAAACGGAGTCCAAATGGAATGAAACCTTCGGCAGCGTGATTTTTGGGAAGAATATGATCCTAGAGACTTGGAGTTCACGTCAAAAGATCCTCAAGGAGGCCAGGAGATAGGGGGCGCCCCCCCCTACTGGGTGCGCCCCCTGTCTCATGGGCCCCTTGAGCACCTCCCGACCAACTTCTTTCGCTTATATAGTCCCACGTACCCTAAAAATATCCAAGGAACAGATAGATCGGGAGTTCCGTCGCCGCAAGCCTCTGTAGCCACCAAAAACCTCTCGGGAGCCCGTTCTGCCACCCTGCCGGAGGGGGAACCCATCACTGGTGGCCATCTTCATCATCCCGGTGCTATCCATGACGAGGAGAGAGTAGTTCACCCTCGGGGCTGAGGGTATGTACCAGTAGCTATGTGTTTGATCTCTCTCTCTCTCTCATGTTCTCTCTATGGCATGATCTTGATGTATCGCGATCTTTGCTATTATAGTTGGATCTTATGATGTTTCTCCCCCTCTACTCTCTTGTGATGAATTGTGTTTCCCTCTTGAAGTTAGCTTATCGGATTGAGTCTTTAATTTGAGAACACTTGATGTATGTCTTGTCGTGCTTATCTGTGGTGACAATGGGATATCATGTGCCACTTGATGTATGTTTTGGTGACCAACTTGCGGGTTCTGCCCATGAACCTATGCATAGGGGTTGGCACACGTTTTCTTGACTCTCCGGTAGAAACTTTGGGGCACTCTTTGAAGTACTTTGTGTTGGTTGGATGAATTTGAGATTGTGTGACGCATATCGTATAATCATACCCATGGATACTTGAGGTGACAATGGAGTATCTAGGTGACATTAGGGTTTTGGTTGATTTGTGTCTTAAGGTGTTATTCTAGTATGAACTCTATGATAGATTGAGCGGAAAGAATAGCTTCATGTTATTTTACTACGAACTCTTGAATAGATAGAACAGAAAGGATAACTTTGAGGTGGTTTTGTACCCTACCATAATCTCTTCGTTTGTTCTCCGCTATTAGTGACTTTGGAGTGACTCTTTGTTGCATGTTTAGGGATTGTTATATGATCTATCTATGTTATTATTGTTGAGAGAACTTGCACTAGTGAAAGTATGAACCCTAGGCCTTGCTTCCTATCATTGAAATACCATTTATGCTCACTTTTATCATTAGTTACCTTGCTGTTTTTATTATTTCAGATTACAAAAATCTATATCTACTATCCATATTGCACTTGTATCACCATCTCTTCGCTGAACTAGTGCACCTATACAATTTGCCATTGTATTGGATGTGTTGGGGACACAAGAGACTCTTTGTTATTTGGTTGCAGGATTGTTTGAGAGAGACCATCTTCATCCTACGCCTCCCACGGATTGATAAACCTTAGGTCATCCACTTGAGGAAAATTTGCTACTGTCCTACAAACCTGTGCACTTGCAGGCCCAACAACGTCTACAAGAAGAAGGTTGTGTAGTAGACATCAGCCATCTCCACAAGTGTACGGTTCTTCCTTTCGGCTACACCATTTTGCTGAGGAGTGTATGGATCTGAATATTGATGCTCAATCCCTTCATCACGAAGGAATTCTTCCAAGGTATAGTTCTTGAACTCAGAGCCATTGTCACTTCTTATTGCCAAGATTTCTTTGTCAAACTTGTGTTGTGCTTGCTTGGCAAAATCAATGAAGGTGATCTTCGTCTCGTCCTTGGACTTGAGGAAAAACACCCATGTACATCTTGAGTAATCATCAACAATGACAAGTCCATACTTTTTCCCACCAAGACTATCCCATGAAGGAGGCCCAAGATCCACATGAAGGAGCTCCAAAGGCCTTGAAGTAGACATGATATTCTTGGGTGGGTGCTTTGATTGATGTTGCTTCCCGACTATGCATGCACTACACACACGATCTTTCTCAAAAGAAACATTGGTTAGTCCAAGGATGTGATTACCCTTTAAGATATCTTGAAGATTTCTCATGCCAACATGGGCTAGCCGGCGATGCCATAGCCACCCATTATCGGCCTTGGCCATTAGACAAGTTGCATGGAATGTGCTCTCTTTGGAGAAATCAACCGTGTAAAGGTTGCCATCCAACTCTCCAACAAAGGCCACTTCAAGAGTATCTCTCTTAAAGACTTTCACATCCGTTAGTCCAAAGAGTGTATCATAACCAACAGAAGCCAATTGGCGAACAGAAAGCAAATGATATTTAAGAGATTGAACAAGCATGACATTTGCTAGAGACGTGTCATTTGTGATAGCCACCTTGCCCAACCCGAGTACAGGTCCTTTTGAACCTCCACCAAACATAATGCTCATAAATGGTTGAATAGCTTCCATGAAATCGTAGAGCAATTTGCTATCTCCGGTCATATGATTGGTACATCCACTATCAATCACCCATTTTACTCCACCGAAGAAAGCAACCAACACACAATTATGACTTGGTTAGAGGCACCCATTTTGCAATGAGACCTCTCAAGTTAGTCACAAGGGTCTTAGGGACCCAAATAGCATAGAATCAGAATGCATTTCGAGGACCAACAAATTTTGCATAAACTTCTCCATCCTTAGTCTTAGGAAGTACATCGGATGGAGGCATGAACTCTTTTGGGTTGTTGAGAGTGGGCATGCCCCTTGTGGTCTTCCCACTAACAACCTTACCTTTCTCCTTGTGCCCTTCTCGTGCAAATGTTTCCTTTAGAGGGGTTGTGCACTTTTGAGAGGACGACTTCTTCTTGCTTGTGCTTGGGTCAAACCCGAGCCCCTCCTTGGCAAACACCTCATTGTGTTGACTTAACACCTCATTTAGATTCTTTTGTCCTTGAGCACATGTCATGAGACCTTTCTCGATTTGAGCTTTGAGAAAACGATTCTCCTCAAGAATAGATGCTAGATCACTACTAGAGTTAGTAGTACAAGCGTCAACATTAATAATAGGAGAAGAGTAGGCCTTAGCTAGAGTTTCAAGGTAAGTAAGCTTGAGTGTCTCAAAACTCTTTGTAAGAAGAGTGAGCTCTTCTTCCTTAGTCATGAGTGACACAGATAGGAGCTTACAATCCTTAGAGAGAGAAGTATGAGACTTCACAAGCTTACTTTTATCATTCATCAACTCTTCACAAGAGTCCTTCGCCTTTTTCAAGGAGGCAAGATCTTTAGTATGAACATCAATGTTTGCACCAATTTTTAAGCATAGTTCATCATTTCGTGCTTCCTCATATTGGACTTTCCGCTCAAGGATTTCATATTTTTCCTTTTCCTTGGTGACGAGGGTTTCGAGTTCCTTAATGGTGATGGTGTGCTTACTCACCATCTCCATAAGCATATGAAACATAGTGAGCTTCTTTCCTTTGAGGGAGCACATGAACTTATTAAGTTTAGCAAGCATAGGATCATATAGATCATCATCCTCATAACTATCCTCCGCACCAAGATACTCATCACTAGGAGTAGAAGGAGTTAAAAGAGGAGGATTTGATCGTGGAGTTACCTTGACCTTGTCAGGAGAGCTTCGGTCCTCTCCATCTTCTACCACGGCCTTTGCCATTAGGAACTTGTGAGTGTTGCCCTTGTAGTCTTTCATGTAGTTGTAGGTGACCACATCACCACTCTTGTTCACTAGCCTCAAAGTGTTTTGAAAGTCTTGAGCAACTTCGGCAACACCACTACATCATCCGGATCGGATTATTCATGAGCCACCATTGCTTTCCCATCTCTCTTCTTCAGCTTGGAGTTCAAAGGATT
Organism: Triticum dicoccoides; assembly: GCF_002162155.2. NCBI lineage: Eukaryota > Viridiplantae > Streptophyta > Magnoliopsida > Poales > Poaceae > Triticum > Triticum dicoccoides. The sequence goes on along the minus strand of NC_041391.1, from coordinate 431,602,032 downwards.
TGGCAATTTCTTCTTGGGAAAGGTCTTGGGAAACCTTGGTTTATCTTCTCTCTTCTCATAGGGGCACTCGTTGGAGAAGTGGTTGGTTTCTTCACAGTTGTAGCATTTCCTCACTTTCTTCTTTTGAAACCTTCCTTTGAATTTTCCCGCGCTAAACTTTTTGACAAAGAGAGCAATGTCTTCATATGACGGGCTCTCATCTGAGTCAATCTCATCACCATCTTCTTCTTCTTCACTTTCCTCTTCTTCACATACATGCTTGGCCTTCAATGCAAGATTGATCTTTGATGTGGAGGTACCATGCATGGTAAGATGTTTTGTGGCATTTTCCTTTGACTCTTCAAATAGTTGGAAAGTGGATACGATGTCATCTGGAGTCATTTCCTTGAATACATGGTGTTGTCTTATGTCCCACACCATTTGGTGATGATATGGATCAAGAGAATGAAGCAACTTATCCAAAAGGAATCGCTTAGTCAAGTTGAATCCATCTTGAGTATTGTCACATTCACCTGACTCAATGTCGGCGGTGAGAGTCATGAGACGCTCAAGTAGTTTCTTGGGAGATTCACCTTTCTCCATACAAAAGTTTTGCAAATTGACCCTTGGAAATTTCATACTGAGCAAGCTTGAGAGTGGAAGTACCAGTCTTGGTCCTCACAATGCTATCCCATAATTCCTTAGCACTTGTGATATGTATATATGGTCTCATTTTCTTCTCAGTCATACCTCTTCTTATGCACATAGTTGTTGTGTCATTGAGATTCTTGTCATAAACCTATCTTGGAGTAAAATTCTTCGGGTCAACAGCTTGGTAGCCATACTCCAAGATCTCCAACATCTCATCATTTCCATATCGAAGATGATCCTGCATAGCAACTCTCCACAAAGCAAAATCGGTAGTGTCATCAAGTAAAGGAGGTTTGCCTTGAGGGTTATACTTAGGTTTCTCTATTTGAGGTCTTGCGTAAAGCCAAGGAACACTGGAGTGTTCATTACTAGGAGGTTGTTGCCCAAGTGAGGGAGTAGGCACAGCTGGCCTCGAGGTTGCACCACCAGAAAGTGGTGCGAGCATCGTGGTTAGTGTGGCTATCCTCATTTGGACCAAGGCCTCAAGAGAGGCATCATGCTCCTCCTTTTGCTTAGCAAGAGCTCGTTCCAGATCCTCTGAAGTGAAGAACTTGGCTTCCGAGGAAGCCCCGCCTGTACTCTTCGGATCTGCAACAAGAGGAGTCCCACGGGGTTCATCTCGCTCTAGGGCGGTTAAGCCACAAGAATAGAGCACGAGGCTCTGATACCAATTGAAAGGATCGAGATGGACCTAGAGGGGGGTGAATAGGCACAACTACAAATTTTAATTGTTACTTAGCAATTTTAGGCAATAATGCGGAATATAAAGCTTAGCCTAACTATTGCAAGTATGATGCTATGAGCTAAGCAAGGTAAACAAGTAACACAAGTAGGAGAGTAAGCAAGTACACTAGGATATCAGTAAGACTAAGAGACAAGTAACCACAAGTAGGGAGTTAGGGTTAGGGATAACCACAACTCCGAGAGATGAGGATGTATGTCGATGTTCACTTCCTTGGAGGGAAGCTACGTCACCGTTTAGACAGGTGGATGTTACCACGAAGGCACACCAACGCCACGAAGGCTCACCCTATTCTCTCTTTGAGATAACACCACTAAAGCGTTTCTCAACCACTAGTGGTAGACCTTGGGGTGATCTCCAAACCTTCACAAACTTTCTGGGGGTAATCAAAAGAACGATTCCTCTCTGAATGACTCCTAGCGCCTAGGAGTCTCCACCTCCAAGAGTAACAAGAACAATGGGAAAAACTCAATACTTGCTCAAATCACGGATTCCTTTGGTGCAAAGAAGGGGAAGAAGTGGATCTATCACTTGGGTGGACAACTTATCTCAAATGGTCTCAAAATCCCTTAAGGATCTAAGATTTGGTGTTAGAGAGTGAGAGAGAGTGAAGGTGTGTTCTAGAGGATGCTTGAAGTGAATGGTCAACCGTCTCACGGAATAGGAGAGGGATATTTATAGTGTGCTCTAATAAGTGGTTGTTGGACCTCAAACCAGCACAGAAACGTCGGACGTCTGATGCACGCCGGACAATTGAAAGCATAACAAACACCAGGTGTCCGATAGGGACCGGATGTCCGATGTTTTGCTACTGTCTACTGGTCATCGAACGACCGGAGGTTCCGGACGACCGATGTTTAGGTTCTGTGGAGGGGGTACCGGACGTCCGAGGCATATTGGACGACCGAGGGCCCTTCAGACAACGAACGTCCGACAGGGACCGGACGACCGCTATTTTGGTTCTGTATGGAAGTGGTCGGGTGTTCGGTGCACAGCGGACGACCGATGTTTTGGTTCTGTATGAGAATGGTCGGACGTCCAGTGTGGACCGGATGACCGATGTTTTGGTTCTGTATAGGAATGGTCGGACGTCCGGTCTACACCGGACGGCCGATGTTTTGGTTCTGGACAAGGATGAAGATCATGGACTGACACAAAAGAATTTGTTTGAGCAAGACCTTAGTGATACCACATGTTCCCCTCTTAATAGTGTGGGATCCTATACTCAAGAGTAAACATAAGATAGTCTTGTTTCTTCCTTCTTGATGAGGTTAACCATTTCCGAAATCATAATCCACACACACAATTGATTCCGAGGGGACAAAAACCTGAGATATACTTGACAAACTTTGTTAGTCCCCTATGAGTATGTTGTCATCAACATCAAAATAATATTTAGGTCATAATTGCACTTTTAGTCGTCGTCGGTGAGGGAGGGAATCCACTACCGGCGCAGTTGTTCTCTTTCACCCAGCAGCGACGCGGGAGGGCCTCCGACCCCTTCTTCCTCGCTGTCGTACATAGTGTGGGCAGATCGGCCTCCGGCCACCCACTAAGCCACACCCCGAGAACCTTAAGGTATAATTTACTTATTCCACATGCATTGCCCTAGCTGCATGTGGGCTTTTTCTGCTTCTGCACTCGAATCTAGGTGTTGGATCAAACAGGAAAGTAGTGAGGGAAGTTGTGTAGCATGAATCTAGGACGTGATTCAAAGAGGAAAGGAAGGAGGAAAGTAGTATAGACTGGCTATCCAGCACCTACGTTGGTCGAAAAGGGAAAACAATGACAAACGCAGTACGCACATCTGTAACAAACTGATCTTTCTGCTTTGGGGGACAAGGCTGTAGAGTTTGAGCAGTACTAGATTTGCTGCCCTCACATAGGGAAAGGTTTCTAAAGATGACAAAACTGGGACCAACACAAATATGCTCCTTGGTTGTTTGTTCTTTGTTGCAATAGACTGTGCATCACCCCTTTATACATCGATAGATGCACACGGTGCTGGTGCATCCACTGTCCCGTACAACTCTTTAGCTGTTGTTAATCTAAGGCCATGTTTGTTTAAAAAGTCCTAGGACTTTTTTTGGTCCCAACTAAAAAGTCCCTAGTCCCTACCTGTTTGGTTCCATGGACTAAAAATGGACTAGAGGTTATTAAATGACATGCTAAAAGACCATGCTACCCCTAGTAATGAACTAAAAGAGATAAGGTGCGATGCAGAGTAGGGGCAACAGTTGGAAAAAGTCCCCAAAAGACTCTCCCTCTGGGTCTTCTTTCTTTAGACCCAAATGCCCACTTTTAGTCCCTAAAAGTCCCTCCTGTTTGGTTAGATGGGACTAAAAATGACCTTTTTTAGTTCCTACACCAAAAAGTCCCTGTAAACAAACACCCTCTAATAATGCCACTGGAAAATTGAAGCAATGCCACAGTGATATGTCTCCAACGTATCTATACTTTTTGATTGTTCCATGCTATTATATTACCCGTTTTGGATATTTATGGGCTTTACTATACACTTCTATATCATTTTTGGCACTAACCTACTAACCGGAGGCCCAGCCCGAATTGCTGTTTTTTTTGCCTATTTCAGTGTTTCAAAGAAAAGGAATATCAAACGGAGTCCAAACGGAATGAAACCTTCGAGAGCGATCTTTTTGTAACAAACGCAATCCAGGAGACTTGAAGTGCACGTCAAGAAGTAGCCGAGGCGGCCACGAGGCAGGAGGGTGCCCCACACCCTCGTGGGCCCCTCGTGGCTCCCTTGACCTACCTCCTTTGGCTATATATATCCACGTACCTTGAAAACATCCAGGAGCACCACGAAAAACTATTTCCACCGCCGCAACCTTCTGTATCCGCGAGATCCCATCTTGGAGCCTTCGTCGGTGCTCTGCTGGAGGGGGAATCGACCATGGAGGGCCTCTACATCATCTCCAAGGGCTCTCCGATGAGTTGTGAGTAGTTTACCACAGACCTTCAGGTCCATAGTTATTAGCTAGATGGCTTCTTCTCTCTCTTTGAATCTCAATACCAAGTTCTCCTCGATCTTCTTGGAGATCTATTCGATGTAACTCTTTTTGCAGTGTGTTTGTCGAGATCCGATGAATTGTGGGTTTATGATCAAGTTTATCTATGAGAAATAATTGATTTTTCTCTGAATTCTTTTATGTGTGAATGGTTATCTTTGCAAGTCTCTTCGAATTATTAGTTTGGTTTGGCCTACTAGATTGATCTTTCTTGCAATGGGAGAAGTGCTTAGCTTTGGGTTCAATCTTGCGGTGTCCTTTCCCAGTGACAGCAGGGGCAGCAAGGCATGTATTGTATTGTTGCCCTCGAGGATAAAAAGATGGGGTTTATATCATATTGCATGAGTTTATCCCTCTACATCATGTCATCTTGCTTCATGCGTTACTCTGTTCTTATGAACTTAATACTCTATCTGCAGGCAGGAGTCGGTCGATGTGTGGAGTAATAGTAGTAGATGCAGAATCATTTTGATCTACTTGTTGCGGACGTGATGCCTATATGCATGATCATGCCTAGATAATCTCATAGCTATGCACTTTTCTATCAATTGCTCGACAGTAATTTGTTCACCCACCGTAATACTTATGCTATCTTGAGAGAAGCCACTAGTGAAACCTATGGCCCTTGGGTCTATCTTTTATCATATAAGTTTTCCATCTACTTTTATCTGCATATTTTACTTTCCAATCTATATCATAAAAATACCAAAAATATTTATATTATCTTATTATCTCTATCAGATCTCACTTTTGCAAGTTTCTGTGAAGGGATTGACAACCCCTTTATCGTGTTGGTTGCGAGGTTCTAGTTTGTTTGTGTAGGTGCGTGGGACTTTTGAGGAGCATCCTACTGGATTGATACCATGGTTCTCAAAAACTAAGAAAAATACTTAAGCTACTTTGCTGCATCACCCTTTCCTCTTCAAGGGAAAATGAACGCAGTGCTCAAGAGGTAGCACACAGTTAAAAGAAAATTACATGTTTAATGAATTTTATTGTTAACTAGCAAAAGGGCCCGTGCGTTGCAACGGGGTAACAAAAATATGCATTGACCACATATTATGATGAGTATTGCTAAAAAACTCAGTACAATGAGTGAGTTGTCAAAAAAAACTCAGTACAATGAGTGTTGAGTGCATGAAGATTTTGACTATCTCGAGTCTAGATTTGTGTAGACATGGTTGTAATCTCAAGGAATTGATAGACTCTGCTTGACCTATGTTTATGAATCATGCACATTGCCTTTATCCATCCAATACATGTTTGTTTCATGACCTAAAATGGTGAAATCAAACCAGACATAACTCTACATGGTTACGAATTAAATCATAGTCCGCTCAAGCAACCTAAACTCATCCTTGACTCAATGGAGTGGTGAGATGCTAGGACACAGGGATCCAACATTATTGGAGGGGCACCGAGGACAATGGCCTGCTTTACGCCAGACTTCGAGTCCTCCTCATGAGACGAGTGCGAGAGACATGCTTCTCCCTGCCAGCACGACACATCACCTACCTATAATTCCACCCTTGTTTTATTTTTGATCTTTTAACCTATAAATTCCCTACCTTCCACTAACTTGCAATCCAATTTGTTTTGTTACTAAAAAAAAGCAATCCATTCTGTTCTAAAAAAAGCAATCCAATCGATTCCCTGGACAACCCGATTCCTTTCTCCCACCTCGCGCCGTCAGGGGAGGCGCCCCATGCGCACGCCCGATTCCTGGCACTGGCCGGTTCTGCCCCACCCCCGTGAGGTTACACCGCCGCCGGCCTCGCTCTTCCTTGCCTCACCTCAGTGCTCCTCCTCTCCTGCTTCATCGCGGCACCATGGCTGACCTGCTCGTCTCCGTACCCATGACGCGCATAGCCACCACTGCCACGGCTGTACCCTGCACTGTGCCACCGCAGCCTCGTCTGGCCTCATGTCGCCGCACCACCCTTCTTTCTCACTTCTCTCCCTCACCTCCCTGTCCCCTTTCTGCCCAGGAGCGGCGGATGCCATGGATCCATCCGGGAAGCCGCGCTCCGGCCTTCCTCGTCGTCACCGGTGACCCCCGCCTCGCCACCCGTCTCCGGATCAGCCTCCCTAGCCCCCGTCGTGCATGTATTCGGCCCCTGCAAGCTTCAGCCGCCGCTGATGTTCTGCATCAAGCAACCCCAAAACGAGAGCAACGCAGGGTTCTTTTTATAAAAACGAAACATTTTCTCAGAAATATCCACTTAAAAAAGTACTGCGGGTTCAATTACCGAAAAACACAAGGTTTTTTTTGCAAAAGGTGCGCAACGGTGAACTAGCAGATTCAACCCAGGCCTCATATCTCTAGCTGGCCAACATGCCCATTTCGCTCGTGAGTTTCCAAAACAGCTGCTCGCCCAGGCCCAATCGTAATGTCGCAGGCCATTGTAACGTCACAAGCCCGTGAAGAAAAAGAACGTTTTAAGTAAATTTTAGCGAGAAGTTTGGGCACGTAAAACATATAGTACCACCTCGTGTATATGTCTTAAATTCAAAGTGAAAACGTAAACTTACGGGAAAAAGCGTATTGTGACGGTGAACCCACGGAGTCAATCCCTGCTTCATTATTAATTAGGGAAAGATATAATCTCTCTGTTAATATTAATCAGTGCCATTGTTTCAGAAATGCTACTATCTTGCTTTCTTTCCCATTTAGATAAGTTAGATGCTTCTTTTTGTGGGCTTATGTGTCATCCACCGTTATTGACCAGTACTTATTTCCTTTGCACCTCTGTGTAAACAGGGTTATCTACTTCACCTCGTTGCTATTGCGACCTTTTGTTGCACTGCACAAAACACTTTTGTTTTAAGAGTGTTGTTGACGCTCAAAAAGGACATGATCGCAAAGAATGACTTGAGGCTGTAGCAAGATGAGGTCAAATTTATGAGTTCATGTCACCATTTGATGGCTCTCTTGAAGATAATCAAAGTAAATATGAATATGGATCAAAACGGAGCTCAAGTGCAAAAGATATGCCGATTTCGGAGATACTCGTGTTGACATCAGATTAGAGAATGGAATGGAACCTAATTAAGATGGCCTCTGATGGAAAAAGTTACAACTGCAAAGTTCTTCGTCTCGTCGAAACAGACAATTTTGATATAAATATTGTCCCCATCCAAGGTCGTTTGCAAAAGTTATAGGCAAAACCGTGCGCTGCATCAATGTTGGCCGGATCATCCGGGCCGGGGTCCGGATCATCCGGGTAATTGGAGCACTAAGATTCCAGAAGGTTGGCGCTGAAGCCGGATGATCTGGGTCAAGTACCGGATGATCCGGGTAAAGGCCGGACAATCCGGGTAAAAGGCCGGACAATCCGGGCAATCGTCTGGACGTTCGGACAAATTTTTCTGCTGCAGACTTTAGAAAATGGCCCGAAACCCCCTCAACATGGCCTCAGATCAAAAAGTGTTCAACATGAAAATTGTGCGTCTCGTCGAGACAGTTGATTTTGATATAAAAACCGTCCAAATCCGAGGTTGTATGTGGATTCTAAATCCAAAACAGTAAGCTGCTGTCAGAAAACTGTGCTAGGCCGGATCATCCGGGCCTTGAGCCGGACATCCGGGCCAGGGGTCGTGAATAGTCCGTGTTTTATTAGGTGGTGATTTGGACGGCTAGGCAAGTCCTTTTCTTGTACGGGAAGTCCATCTGCCTCTTATGTAGATAAGAGGTGACGGCCGATTGAACGACAACACACAATCATAAAACTCATCTACTTTTTACCCTAGTTTTACACCCCTCCCTTGTTCTTTCTCTCTCGTTTTTCGTTCATTCTTCGTGTTGAAGGACAGCGATACTCGAGGCTCTAGGGGCGGGCGAACCGACCTAGGGCAGCCCATAGACGCCGTGCGTCCAGACGGGGTCCCTCCCAGGCGAGTGGGGTTTCGGGTGCTCAAAAGCGCCCGCCGGATTGCTTGCATACCGCGCTTCCGGACGGGCCTCCTTCGGCGTGAGCTGCGGTGCATCACCCTCGGCATTGGAGGTACACGGTGACGTGTTCATGTGTGAACACACTTTTTGGCGACTCCGCTGGGGAAGAAAGATCAAGAATCATCATCAACCATGTCTAATCCCCAAGCCCTCAGAAGTTGACGCTGATAACATCATTAAGCCTGGTCTTGATGAACTATCGGATGAACATCGCCAAGCCTATGAAGCACGGAAGAAGCAGCGTGAAGAGGCTCTCAAGGCGCTCAAGAAGAAGCGCGAGGAGGAGGATTTGGAAGCGTTTCTTTCAAGTTTCAAGAAGGACCGTCAAGGCAACATCACTCCGGTTGGAAACGTTAATTTTCCTCCCCTCATCGACGAACAAGATGTACTCACTGTGAGTAAAGTTTTTTCTCCATAGCAAGTGTCTATGATTGGAAGTCTTGTTAGTAAGGGTAATGTGATGGCATACAATTCTTTTGTGGCTAGTGCTAATGCTCAGAAAAATATGCCTCCATCATCTAGTGGTACTGTTGGTATATCTGAAAACTCTAGTCCAATTTTACCTATTTCATCGGCACCACTGATACGTCTCCAACGTATCTATAATTTTTGATTGCTCCATGCTACTTTATCTACTGTTTTGGACTATATTGGGCTTTATTTTTCACTTTTATATTACTTTTGGGACTAACCTATTAACCGGAGGCCCAGCCCAGAATTGTTGTTTTTTGCCCTTTTCAGTATTTCGAAGAAACAGAATATCAAACGGAGTCCAAACGGAATGAAACCTTCGGGATCGTGATTTTCCAACCGAACGTGACCCAAAGACTTGGACCCTACTCCAATAAGCGCCAGAGGCGGTCACGAGGGTGGAGGGCGCCCCCCTGGGCGCGCCCCCCTACCTTGTGGGCCCCTTGACGCTCCACCGACGTACTCCTTCCTCCTATATATACCTACGTACCCCCAATAGACTAGAGACGGAGCCAAAAACCTAATTCCACCGCCGCAACCTTCTGTATCCACGAGATCCCATCTTGGAGCCTGTTCCGGAGCTCCGCCGGAGGGGGCATCCACCACGGAGGCCTTCTACATCATCACCATAGCCCCTCCGATGAAGTGTGAGTAGTTTACTTCAGACCTTCGGGTCCCTAGCTAGTAGCTAGATGGCTTCTTCTCTCTTTTTGGATCTCAATACAATGTTCTCCCCCTCTCTCGTGGAGATCTATTCGATGTAATCTTCTTTTTGCGGTGTGTTTGTTGAGACCGATGAATTATGGGTTTATGATCCAGCTTATCTGTGAATAATATTTGAATCTTCTCTGAATTCTTTTATGTATGATTGAGTTATCTTTGCAAGTCTCTTCGAATTATCCGTTTGGTTTGGCCAACTAGATTGGTAGTTCTTGCAATTGGAGAAGTGCATGGCTTTGGGTTCAATCTTACGGTGTCCTTACCCAGTGACAGAAAGGGTTGCAAGGCACGTATTGTATTGTTGCCATCGAGGATAACAACATGGGGTATTTATCATATTGCATGAATTTATTCCTCTACATCATGTCATCTTGCTTAAGGCATTACTCTGTTTTTAACTTAATACTCTAGATGCATGCTGGATAGCGGTCGATGAGTGGAGTAATAGTAGTAGATGCAGAATTGTTTCGATCTACTTGTCACGGACGTGATGCCTATATACATGATCATACCTAGATAACCTCATAACTATGCTCAATTCTATCAATTGCTCAACAGTAATTTGTTCACCCACCGTAGAATATTTATGCTCTTGAGAGAAGCCACTAGTGAAACCTATGGCCCCCGGGTCTATTCTCGTCATATCAATCTCCATCACTTTACTTACTTGCTTTGCTTTTACTTTTTACTTTGCATCTTTATACCAAAAATACCAAAAATATTATCTCTATCAGATCTCACTCTCGTAAGTGACCGTGAAGGGATTGACAACCCCTAATCACGTTGGTTGCGAGTAGCTATCGTTTTGTGCAGGTACGAGGGACTTGCACGTGACCTCCTACTGGATTGATACCTTGGTTCTCAAAAACTGAGGGAGATACTTACGCTACTGTGCTGCATCATTCTCTCCTTTTCGGGGAAAACCAACGCAACCTCGAGACGTAGCAACCACCTATGCAACAACAATATAATATGCCGTTGAATTTTTACCCTACTCAAACCAACCAGCTTGTGGCTGCACCTACATACCCTAATCCTATTATGAGTGTGCCCAATTCGGCGTCAACGCCGAATCACTTTGTCACACCACCCATAGGCGCAAGCATGTTTGGTCTTCCGCCGAATTATGGTTCGGCGCCCATCCCACAAGTTGCACCAATAGCTAGTACTCAGGTTGCTCCTATGTCATTGCACAAACATCTTCATCTACCTCGGATCCAATTTTGGCTAAATTAAGGGAGGATTTGCATAAGATGTTTCTAGAAACTTTCAGAAACGAGCCGAAAGTAAAGAGTCGTGTGTATCAAAAGCCTTATCCTGAACACTTCGATGCAATTTCTTACCTTCAAGGTTATAAGGTTCCTGATTTTCTTAAATTTAGTGGTGAGGGTACGAAAACAACTTGGGAGCATGTGAGTCAGTATCTAGCACAGTTCGGTGAAGCAGGTTCCATAGAAGAGTTGAAAGTTCGTTTATTTCCCTTGTCTTTAACTCGCACCGCATTTTCATGGTTTGCTGCTTTACCACATGCCTCAATTCTCTTATGGTCACAATTAGAGCAAAAGTTTCATGATCATTTTTATAGCAGCGATAATGAGCTAAAGTTGTCACATCTTACATCGGTTAGGCAAAAACATGATGAATCGATGACCGGTTATGTCAAGAGATTTAGAGACATAAAAAACCGATGTTATAGCTTAGTGATAACTGAGAGAGACTTGGCAGATCTTGTTCTTAATGGTTTGAAAACTCACATTAAAGAGAGGCTAGAAAGTTATGAGTTTTTGAGCATTAATCAAGTCTTACAAAAAGCTTTGCCTCAAGAGAGTCGAAGTAAAGAGATTCATAGGTCTACAACCGATCGCCCTAGAATGCATATGGTTGAACACAATGATGATAATTCGGACGATGAGGTTGATGTTTATACTACTGAGTTTGTTTGGTCCTCAAAGGCCAAACCCTGTACATGCAATGCTCTTAAGCCGATTCGCAAGAATCGTGATGAGGAGATGACGTTTACATTTGATATATCTAAGTGTGATAAGATATTTGATGCTCTTTTGCAACATAAGATGATTAGAATATCACACACCATACCGCCGTTTGATGAGCTAAAACGGCGTGCTTATTGCAAATACCATAATTCATTTTCTCATGCTACTAACGATTGCAATGTTTTTCGACGACAGATACAATCGGCCATTAATGATGGACGATTGAATTTTGTTGAGATGCAAGTTGATAAACAACCCTTTCCGATAAACACCATAGACTTGGAGGGAAAGAAAATGTTAATTCGGCCTAGCATAGTCGAATCTGCTAATAAAGATAATGTTGTTATTGGTGAACCCAGGAAAGGCAAGGAGGGCGACAAAGTCTTGGGGAGAGAGATTGTGCTTGATAAGCAACCTGATGGCAAGGAAGTATTGAAGATCACCATAAAAAAATCCCTCACTTGGGGGGCAACCACAGGTACAAGAAGATACTCATGTTAAATTTATCAAGCCCAAGAATTCAGAAGTTGGCAAGTGGGGAAAGAGTGAAGCTAAGCACAAGCGAATCAAGCCGACTTTGATATGCTGCTATCCAAATATGCAAGTCGAGCGGCTGGTTCTAGCTCTAATCAGCCATCACATTCGAAGCGTTTGAGATCGCTTTCGGAGCAAGAGTTTCGACGCTATGCAAGGCCATAAGGGTCATGGGCGCCGACACCATGGATGACACAACCCTCCTATATGACATATTACATGAGAGACTTCAATGGAGGATGGGGGCAGCCCCCAATGGCTCCTTATGCTTTTGATATGGGGTGGACAGCACCTATAAGGCCTGCTCGCGAGATGCTTTATTATCCCACCCAAGGCCGTTTGAGTTATGGTGCTAATTGGCCAACAAAAAATTCTCCAAGTAAGGCCAATAAAAAAGTGTGGCGTGTTAAGTCACCTAATGTGGAAATTTCAGAATGCGACAAGCAAAAGGAGATCAAAAAGGCGGTTGTTGGTAATCTGGCTACTTCTAATGGTGATATTGTTATTGTTCAGCAGGGTTCCAAGGTTGATGATCATGAGGCGAGCACAAGCAAGGCCAAACCAAGGGATCCCAAATATACTCAACCTAAGTGGTGTCCTCCCGGTTTAACTAAGACCATGAAAAGGAGATTACAACGCATGAAGAACCACGAGAAGGTAGAACACAAAGAGGAGAGGCAAAGGGACGAATTGTTTAGTGAAATTCGGCCGATAGCACTCACAAAACAAGTGTGGAGGCCTAAACAAAAACAAAACACAGATGCTTCTACATTAGCTGCAGCAACACCTTCACCACCAAAAGAGGATGATGCGACCCCTATTACATCGTCCACACTACCTGAAACATCCCCTTCAATTGAGGAATCTTTAAGCCCAATATACACATTGGGAGATGAAGATGAGATGGTGGGTTATGAATCTACGCCGGTTCGGGAAGGTATGTATATTAATATGGTATATTACTTACCTGCCAAGTTTCGTGCTATAGGTGAAGAAGGGGAGGTAGCCCAGCTGAATTTTGGTCCTAAGAATGCTATTTTCGAGAAGCCAAGAGAACCGGTGAAACACTTGAAGCCATTGTACCTCAAAGGTCATATTAACGGATCGCCGGTTGGTAGGATGCTCGTTGATGGTGGTGCTGTGGTAAATCTTATGCCCTACTCGGTCTTCAAAAAGTTGGGGGTTATATGATGATGCATTGATGAAGACCAATATGGTACTTAATGGATTTGAGGGTAAAGAAAAGACAGAGGCCAAAGGTGTGATGTGCATGGAACTCACTGTGGGAAGCAAAACTTTGGCCAACACATTCTTCATCGCCGAGGTGCAAGGTAACTATAATGTTATATTAGGTCGTGATTGGGTTCATGCTAACCAATGTGTGCCATCTACCATGCATCAATTTTTAATACAATGGATCGATGATGAGGTAGAAATCATTCACGCGGATAATTCGGCTTGTGTTGCTTTGGCAGATGCATCGGTGGATTGGAATCATCCCGATGTTACTTGCTTAACAGGGCGTGACCTCTCGGAGTTTAATTTCCTTAGTGCTACAAGGAACGGGTTCATTCCCATCTCTTTAAAGCCGATTGGTGGTAATCGGTTACAAGGTATGATGTGAACCAGAAGTTAAAATCAATGGCCGATATAAAGTTATCGCCCTAAGCATAAACATGGCAGATATAGAGATTATCTCCCTAAGCGCATATAAATGGCCGATGGAGTGTTGACATCGTCCTTAGACAAACGTTTTGCAAGTTATTTTTTGGCGCGCTAGCTTTGTCGAAAAACAGGGGGGCATGTGTTGACGCTCAAAAAGGGCATGATCGCAAAGAGTGACTTGAAGCTGTAGCAAGATGAGGTCAAATTTATGAGTTCATGTCACCATTTGATGGCTCTCTTCAAGATAATCAAAGTAAATATGAAGATGGATCAAAACGGAGCTCAAGTGCAAAAGATATGCCAATTTCGGAGATACTCGTGTTGACATCAGATTAGAGAATGGCATGGAACCTAATTACGATGGCCTCTGATGGAAAAAGTTATTACAGCAAAGTTCTTCGTCTCGTCGAAACGGACAATTTTGATATAAAGATCGTCCCCATCCGAGATCGTATGCAAAAGTTATAGGCAAAACTGTGTGCTCCACCAATGTTGGCCGGATCATCCGGGCCGGGATCCGGATAATCCGGGTAATTGGAGCACTAAGATTCCAAAAGGCTGGCGCTGAAGCCGGATGATCTGGGTCAAGTCCTGTATGATCCGGGTAAAGGCCGGACAATCCGGGCAATCGTCCGAATGTCCGGACAAGTTTTTCTGCTGCAGACTTTAGAAAACGACCCGAAACCCCCTCAAAATAGCCTCAGATCAAAAAGTGTTCAACATAAAAGTTGTGCGTCTCGTTGAGAAGGTTGATTTTGATATAAAAACCGTCCAAATACAAGGTTGTATGTGGGTTCTAGAGCCAAAATAGTAAGCTGTTTTCAGAAAACCGTGCTAGGCCGGATCATCCGGGCCTTGAGCCAGACATCCGGGCCGGAGGTCGTGAATAGTTCGTGTTTTATTAGGTTTTGGTGATTTGGACGGCTAGGCAAGTCCTTTTCTTTTACGGGAAGTCCATCCGCCTCTTATATAGATAAGAGGTGACGGCCGATTGAACGACAACACACAATCGCAAAACTCATCTACTTTTTACCCTAGTTTTACATCCCTCCCTTGTTCTTTCTCTCTCGTTCTTCGTTCATTCTTCGTGTTGAAGGGCAGCGATACTCGAGGCTCTAGGGGAGGGTGAACCGACCTAGGGCAGCCCATAGCCGCCACCCGTCCAGACGGGGTCCCTCCCGGGCGCGTGGGGTTTCGGGTGCTCAAAAGCGCCCGCCGGATTGCTTGCGTACCGCACTTCCAAACGGGCCTCCTTCGGCGTGAGCTGCGGTGCATCACCCTAGGCATTGGAGGTACACGGTGACGAGTTCGTGTGCAAACAAGTGTTTTGTGCGGTTCAACCAAAATGTCACACCGACAACATTGCTTGATTGCTTGATCTTAGTGGAACCGCACAAGAGGAGATCTGACTTCCTATCCTTGTTGGCAAATTTGTTTCAGATCTTCTTCTTGTGAGTTGTTTGAATTCCGCGTCATGAGAGGTTAGTACTAGTGAAAGATCATGGATGTCGCCTAGAGCGGGGGGTGAATAGGCGTTTTAAAATAATTACGGTAGAGGCTTGAACAAATACAGAATAAACCTAACGGTTAATTTGTCAACTACAACAACTAGGCTCACCTATGTGCACCAACAACTTATGCTAAGCAATATAAGCAACTATGTGATAGCAAGATATATGACAAAGAACAATATGGCTATCACAAAGTAAAGTGCATAAGTAAAGGGCTTGGGTAAGAGATAACCGAGGCACGCGGAGACGACGATGTATCCCGAAGTTCACACCCTTGCGGATGCTAATCTCCGTTTGAATCGGTGTGGAGGCACAATGCTCCCCAAGAAGCCACTAGGGCCACCGTAATCTCCTCACGCCCTCGCACAATGCAAGATGCCGTGATTCCACTAAGGGACCCTTGAGGGCGGTCATCTAGCCCGTACAAATGGCAACCCTTGGGGCGGTCACCGAACCCGTACACTTTGGCAACCCTTGGGTGCGGTCACCGGTACCCGTCAAATTGCTCGGGGCGAACTGCACAACCTAATTGGAGACCCCAACGCTTGCCCGGAGCTTTACACCACAATGATTGAGCTCCGAACAACACCAACCGTCTAGGCCGCCAAGGCACCCAAGAGGAACCAGCTCTAGGGTGTCCAAACACCCAAGAGTAACAAGCTCAAGGGTACCAAGCACCCAAGAGTAATAAGCTTCTCAACTTATAACTTCCACGTATCACGTGGAGAACTCAAACCGATGCACCAAATGCAATGGCAAGGGCACACGGAGTGCCCAAGTCCTTCTCTCCCAAATCCCACCAAAGCAACTAATGCTAGGGAGGAAAATGAGAGGAAGAACGAAAGAAGAACACAAAGAACTCCAAGATCTAGATCCAAGGGGTTCCCCTCACTTAGAGGAGAAAGTGATTAGTGGAAATGTGGATCTAGATATCCTCTCTCTTTTCCCTCAAGAACTAGCAAGAATCATTGGAGGGATTGAGAGTTAGCAAGCTCGAAGAAGGTCAACAATGGGGGAAGAACACGAGCTCAAAGGATAAGGTTCAATGGGGAAGAAGACCCCCTTTTATAGGTGGGGGAAAATCCAACCGTTATGCTCACAGTCTGCAGAGCGGTACTACCGCTCCAAGGAGCGGTACTACCGCTAGGCCGGTAGTACCCCTTTGAAAAACAACAGCGAGGAGGCAAAAGGCCAGTAGAACCGTCGGAGCGGTACTCTTGCTTGTCCTCACGGTACTACCAACAAACTTGGCAAACACATTGCCAACCTTATCCTTCCCAAGAGAATAGATATCATCAATAATAATTGGGTTGGATAAGTTACCACTAGTGCATGAAGAAGCGACGTGACCTTTCTCACGACATAAGTAGCAACATTTACTCTTCACTTTCTTCTCACTTGATTTTTCCACAAGAGAAGCATTAGCTTGAGTCTTCTTAGGAAGTGGCCTTTCTTCAACTTGAGGTTGAGCATGAGATTGAACTTGTGGCATCTTCCCTTGTTGCTTGTCACTAATGGCCTTCGTCTTCAGTGGGCAAGATCTAACATGGTGCCCTTCAATTTTGCACTTGAAGCAAATAATCTTGGCCGAATTCTTGACTTGTTCTTGGCCCTTCTTCTTGATTCTCTTGGACTTCTTCTTCTTATTGGAGTTGAATCCAAGTCCACCTTTGTCATTGGGGGATTTTTGCACACTCAAGATATTGTTGAGTGTGGCCTTCCCTTCATGACACTTTTACAAGTCTTTCTTCAAAGAAGTGACTTGTGCCTTGAGCTCTTTGATTTCCTCTACATGGTTAGTCTCAACACAAGCACTAGAGGAAGTATAAACTTCATCATGAGAGCAACAAGGCAAGGAAAGAAATCCATCACAAGATGTACTAATGTTATGCATGGATGAATCATGAGGACTAGCACAAGGAAATATAGCATTTTGACTAAAAGTAGTGCTAGTATCCACATGAGGCTCACTTGATGTTACCTTAGCAATCATGGCCTCATGAGATATCTTTAGCACATTATGGGACACTAGAAGATCATCATGAGAGCTTGAGAGCTTTTCATGGCTTTCTTCCAATTTCCCATAATTGATAGATAGCAACTCAAGTTGAGCCCGTAGCTCAACATTCTCCTTCAAAATGGATGATTGACAAGAAATAGAGTTAGTAGCACAATCATCATCATTGACAACAAGAGGAGAAGGCAACTTGGCAAGCTCTTTCAAATAGGAAGCTTTAAGTTGAGCATGAGACTCGGTGAGTTCGATGAGCTTACTCTTAATGACCCTAGAGCCATTTTCGAGGTGCTCAAAGTCCTCAAGGAGTCTAGCATGAGCAACTTCAAGCTTAACATTTTTTGTTTTGAAATCATTGGCCACCTCTAGAGCTCTATCATGAGATTCCCTCACTCTAGATAATTCTAGAGCAAAAGTCTCCTCGAGAGATTCGGAGGTGGTTTGTTCATGTTCAAGAGCTTGAGATAGCTCCGCGATCTCATTTGCGTAATCACGCTCATGAGATTCCATTTTCTCAATGGTGACCTCATGCTCCTCTAGATGAGATTCCAACTCATCGATGTATTTGTTGCCTTCAATGGCAATGGACATTATTTCCATGAAGTTGGAACGGGCAATTTTATTTTTATGAAGAGCTTTAAAAATCATTTCCCCCTTAGCTTTTAAGGAGGCAACATTATCATTCTCTTCATCATTATCCTCATCATCATTAGCATCAACATCATCATCAAGAGACATATTGGGGTTCAAGGTAGGAGATACCTTTGAAGCCTTGGCCATAAGGCAAAACGCAATAGATGATAATGTAGGATCCCTTGTAGCACCATTTAAAACCACATCTTGTTCCATGGAGTGTTGGGTTTCCTCTACATTGTTAGCACAACAATTCGAGGAAATAGATGCATTTTTATCATGGCAACAAGACATAGCGAGCATATCATCATGAGATTTAATCAAGCAATTTCTACATGATATGCAAGGACTATCAACGCAAGCATGTGAAACATTTGGAGTGCTCGAAGTGTTAAAGCCCAAAGAGGGAGCTTTGCAATAAGATAGTGATGAAGGATCATCCACAATAAGCATACTATCATCATTGCAATGACCAACACTACTCACCATATCATTACCTTGTGGAAAACCACATGTAGGTGAAGTAGAAGAAGTTGAGAAGACTATACGACCGGAGGTGGAGGGAGAACAATCATCCCCACAAATATTGGACACACCATATTTATCTCGAAGCTTTGTCCACAACTCATGAGCATCCCGGAATGGCATGAGTTGAAATATAACTGCATTGCTCAAAGCATCGAAAAGCACATTAGAAGCTTGAGCATTGAGATAAGAGTTTTTCTCATCCTCTAAAGATAATCTTTGGGGATCCTTTGGAGGAGAAAGACCCATATCTACAATTCGCTCTAAATTTGGGTCCCTGACCCTAAAGAGATTAAGCATGCGAATTACCCCTAGTTGACATCTTTACTCTCTAGGCGGTTAAGCCTAACAAAGAGAGACGAGGCTCTGATACCAATTGAAAGATCGTGGATGTCGCCTAGAGGGGGGTGAATAGGCGTTTTAAAATAATTATGGTAGAGGCTTGAACAAATGCGGAATAAACCTAGCGGTTAATTTGTCAAGCACAAAACCTACAACAACTAGGCTCACCTATGTGCACCAACAACTTATGCTAAGCAAGATAAGCAACTATGTCATAGCAAAATATATGACAAATAACAATATGGCTATCACAAAGTAAAGTGCATAAGTAAAGGGCTTGGGTAAGAGATAACTGAGGCACGTGGAGACGATGATGTATCCCGAAGTTCACACCCTTGCAGATGCTAATCTCCGTTTGGAGCGGTGTGGAGGCACAATGCTCCCCAAGAAGCCACTAGGGCCACCGTAATCTCCTAACGCCCTTGCACAATGCAAGATGCCGTGATTCCACTAAGGGACCCTTGAGGGCGGTCACCGAGCCCGTACAAATGGCAACCCTTGGGGGCGGTCACCGAACCCATACACTTTGGCAACCCTTGGGGGCGGTCACCGGTACCCGTCAAATTGCTCGGGGCGAACTCCACAACCTAATTGGAGACCCTGACGCTTGCCCGGAGCTTTACCCACAATGATTGAGCTCTGAACAACACCAACTGTCTAGGGCGCCAAGGCACCCAAGAGGAACAAG
Organism: Triticum dicoccoides; assembly: GCF_002162155.2. Taxonomy (NCBI): domain Eukaryota; kingdom Viridiplantae; phylum Streptophyta; class Magnoliopsida; order Poales; family Poaceae; genus Triticum; species Triticum dicoccoides. The sequence continues at coordinate 431,582,582 of NC_041391.1, read as the reverse complement.
CTCTAGGGTGTCCAAACACCAAAGAGTAACAAGCTCAAGGGTACCAAGCACCCAAGAGTAATAAGCTTCTCAACCTGTAACTTCCACATATCACGTGGAGAACTCAAACTGATGCACCAAATGCAATGGCAAGGGCACACGGAGTGCCCAAGTCCTTCTCTCACAAATCCCACCAAAGCAACTAATGCTAGGGAGGAAAATGAGAGGAAGAACGAAAGAAGAACACGAAGAACTCCAAGATCTAGATCCAAGGGGTTCCCCTCACTTAGAGGAGAAAGTGATTGGTGGAAATGTGGATCTAGATCTTCTCTCTCTTTTCCCTCAAGAACTAGCAAGAATCATTGGAGGGATTGAGAGTTAGCAAGCTCGAAGAAGGTCAACAATGGGGGAAGAACACAAGCTCAAAGGATAAGGTTCAATGGGGAAGAAGACCCCCTTTTATAGGTGGGGGAAAATCCAACCGCTATGCTCACAACCCGCACAGAGCGGTACTACCGCTCCAAGGAGCGGTACTACCGCTAGGGCGGTAGTACCCCTTTGAAAAACAACAGCGAGGAGGCAAAAGGCCAGTAGAACCGCCGGAGCGGTACTATCGCTTATCCTCACGGTACTACCGCAAATGGTAGCGGTACTACTGCTTGTGAGCGGTACTAAAAAAATACTTCCGTGCCTACCTCCGCTGAGCAAAACACGAGATTTTGGTCCGGAGCGGTACTACCGCTCAGGAGCCGTGGTAGTACCGCTCTGGAGCGGTAGTAAAAATTTACATCCGCTCTGTCGCGGTAGTACCGCTGCAGCCTTTACCAAACCAGCCACAACTACTGCAAACGGACTCCGAATTCAACGAAACCAAGTTTGTTGGAAAGCTAATGACATGGTCTAACACAATCTTGATAGAAATATCAATAAGAAGAAAATGAGGAAATGCCCAAGAGAAAAAGGTGAGAACCCTTCCTCGGATAAGACCGGTAAAACCTTCAACACCGAAAACATCATAGAAGACGCATGCAAACTCCGTTTTCGATGAACTCAAGCTTGTCATCAAGATGACCATAAGCTCTAAGACTCACAAAGAGAACCAAACAAGAACCAAGAAACATGATGCAAGGATGCAATGGTTTGTGATCTCTACTAACGATACGATCAAGCTACCAACTTGAGAGCCCCCCTTGATAGTACGGCAAACGATCCTATAACCCGGTCTCCCAACTACCACCATGAGACCGGTAAAATAGAAAACCTATCAAGGGAAAACCTTTGCCTTGCACATGGTCCACTTAAGCTAGATGATGACGATCTTGACTCCCTCAAGTTGGACCACCTTTCTTGATTGCGTTGGCTCGATGAAGGCTAGTTGATTGCTCCCCCATACTCCACTATGGGTGAGTCACTCCTCGGTACACCTTCACAAGTGATTGCGTTGGCTTGATGAAGGATAGTTGATTGCTCCCCCATACTCCACTATGGGTGAGTCACTCTTCGTGATGCTCCACTTGAACTTGCACAACACAACCTTGATTTGATGTCATCCTCCATGGGTTGTATGAGATCTTCCTCTTGACGCAAGCCCATGGAAGCAAACCTAACCCCCACATAGAACTCTCACAAAGACCATGGGTTAGTACACAAAGCACAATGGACAATGCTTACCATACCATGGGATCACTTGATCCCTCTCGATACATCTTCTACGCTTTGTGAGTTGATCAACTTGATTCACTCTTGACTTAGTCTTGATCAACCTTGAATCTTTCCGACTCTCTTCATTTGGATGATATCTTGAAGGTAAACATGAATGATCATAAAATCCTCTTCTTCAAGACATGTTTGCAATAAGCTCAACACTCACATGACCGATCTTCCGATAATTCCTTAATAGCACCTTGGTCAACTCATAAACTCCTTGAAACCAACACATGGACTTCAAGAAAAGCCTATGGACAAATCCTTCAAATATAACTCAAGACAACCATTAGTCCATAGAGATTGTCATCAATTATCAAAACCAAACATGGGGGCACCGCATGTTCTTTCAACTAGCCTTCTTTCACATGATTGTGCAGTGTGCTTTCATATGTTGTGCTACTTATACGGTAATGTTGCTTGATTTTAGTGAACTGCACAAATAGAGACAAGACTTCCAATTTGTATGTGCACTGTAATATCCCATTGAGGTAGGATAATGATATTTCACAACCGTTGGCCTGTATTTTGCTACTGTCATCAGAAAATTAATGTCGTTGTTTAGTGCTATACTTGTGCTCCCTAATTGACATGCCCAATCTTACATTGAAGGTGAAGCTTGTCTATTATTGAGCCAAGTGATGAAGGGGAAGAACAATCTGAAGAGAAACAAAAATCAACTCCTAGTGCTATAATGAAGCATTGGAACTATGATGACACAAGTAATGATCTAGTTTTGCATCTTAATTTATTGCTATGGCTGAAACGAGCAATTATTTTTCCACTGATTTGATGCGTAATATGTAATTATCTCTACTTGTGCAAACAGGGATCTTCTTAGAAGATCACATTTATTTTAATGGAACTACACAAGAAGATGTTAGAAACATTAAACTAATCGAAGAGTATATTATAAGCATGGCAACCATAGTAGATAACAATAGATGGTTCCGGAGAAGTGCTTCATCTGTATGCTCTACACAATAAGCCTCCTGACAAAGGTTGGTACCGGCCCACGGATTTCATCCATATGATTCAACTTTGTCATCTCTATTGGCGTTGTGCTACTATTTAGCTACTGTCATGAAGTGCTTCATCTGTGCTGTTTTAAATAATTCCTTTCCTTTTTTTCGAGCATTGCACAACAGGATCATCCACCTCTGAGGAAGAATATGGAGAATGTGAAGTGCCTGGTTCCGATTATGCCAGGATGAAGCTTTCTTCTTATCAGAAGGGAGCAGTTGAAGGATGGTTTTATTGCCCACAAGAACAAACTAACTTCAGATCAGAAGCATTCATTGATCTCCATCTTTGTTGCTGTGATGGCTAATACAATGTTGTTTTAGGATTCCTTTCGGTGAGTTCCATTTTTTAAATGTGTGCTTCGCGTGGATCATGTAGGTTGCCTTTTTAAACTGTCAATTCATAGTACAGTTTGCTTTATACTAATCACTTGTTTTGTATTTATGCAAACAGGGTGCTCAACTTGATTTCAATGAGAACCGCACAAAATGTTCACGAATACATCAAATATTCTCGAATCATTCATTTCCACCACAAGAAAGGAGGTGCCAATATGTTCAAAGCGTTGCAATCTATAAAGGCGAAATCATACAAGCTATGCGCGAATTTGGTTGATTTTGGTGGAACTGCACAAAAAGAACAACTGGTTTATTTAGCACGAGGTGCCATGTCAATGTCTGAACTGATGGCAAACCCTGCCCATTCCGTAATTGTAGGCATTTGATATTTTGGAATGGGAAAACCTTGTCAAAGTTTGCTCATTGATGTATGCAAAACACGCATTTGACATTTTGGAATGCGAAAACCTTGTCAAATTTTGCTCATTGATGTTAGCAATAAGGCATGTGTTTGATATTTTTGAATGGGACGCCCTTTTCTGTCAGTAGCATCGATCGATTTTTCTTTATTCTTTAGTTGTGAAGTAAATATTGGCTCTGACATGTGAATCGCTGAGATGCATAATCATCGATTGTTTTGAATGCTTTATGAATTGCCAGGTCTGTGTGTTTGGTTGCAATGTACATGAATATTAAAAAGCAGCTCAAACTTTTTGTACTCCCTTTGTTCCTTTTTACTTCTCATATTAGATTTGTTTCAATTCAATTTTACATTGTGAATGTTGATACTTTTTTCTATAAGATTGGTCAAAGTAGAGATACTTTGACTTCAGACAAAACTTATATGCAGACTAAAAAGGACCGGAGGGTGTATGTGTGAAACTGCTGCAACTGAGGTGATCACCCTGGGAATAATGCTAGTACGTATTGTTTTGCACGTTCATCCAATGCCAGTGATACAAGAATTCGAACTAATCGAACTAAATTCATTCATACACTGCCGGATTTCATATAAACATGCCGGATTTCATTACATTTCATACATTCTTCAACTAAAAAGGGGTGCGCTGGAGGTATAATTAATTAACCAAATCTATGATCTCCGGCACCCATTTCCCGTGTCCGGCCGGCTGAGCTGAACACAAGCTTATTGTCCAGCACAACTCTCCGACTCCACATCGCCACCAAGAAGCTAATCGGTCGTCAATGCTCAACCCGCCCAGCTTGGCTTCAACCAAAGGGTAGCAACGGTGGAATTACTTGGACCCGAGTGGCGGTGACCTACCGTGTTCTACTCTTCCTTGTTTTCTATGTGGCGCGGCCTTGTTGGCAGCGGGGCGGGGCCTCGACGAAGCCGGCGATGTCATCTGTCTCGTTGCCGGCGGGGCGGTGCCTCGGCGGAGTGGGGGAAATCCTCCCCCTCGTTGCCGGTAGGGTGGGGCCTCGGCGGAGCCAGCGATGTCCTCTGCCTCGTTGTTGGTGGGGCGGGGCCACGGCGGAGCAGGGCCTCGCCGAAGCCGGCAAAGTCCTCCGCCTCGGTGCCGGAGGGGCGGGGCCTCGGTGGAGCCGACGGTGTCCTCTACCTCGTTGTTGGTGGGGCAGGGCCTCGGCAGAGCAGGGCTCGTCGAAGCCGGCAAAATCCTCCGCCTCGGTGCCGGCAGGGCGGGGCCTCGGCGGAGCCGGCATTGTCCTCCGCCTCGTCGCCGGTCTCGCCAAACAGCACCTCACCCACTTCATTGTCCTCTTTGTAGGTGGCCGCAACCTCCGCCACCCGCATGCGGTACCGCTAGCGCGCGAGGCGGCTCTTGCGGGTGGAGCGGTACAACTCGAGAAGCGCCTCCTGCTCCGCCTGCTCCACGGCGATCTGCTCCTCCGCCTGTAGGTGTTCCTGGAGGAGATGTTGGTTGTAGGCGGCGTCGGCCTGTGCCTCCCGGAACTGCTCCTCACGCTTCTGCCTCACTGTGTCCATGTGTAGGGCACGGGCCTCGCCGATGGTCATGGTGCAATGCACCGGCGAGGATGGCATGGAGGAGGGGGGTGGCGCCGGATCGTCGACTACCACGTTCTCCATTGGGACGTCGTCATCCTCCGACTGCCTGCCGGCTAGCCAGTCGGCAGCAATGGCTACAATCTCCTTCTGGTCTGTCATCCGCCCGTCCTGAAGAGCGCTGGAGCACTAGGAAGCCGTGGTGGGCAGTAGTGGTGTGGACATGAGGAAGGGAACGGAGGCGGATGACTGTGGCTATGGCTAGCGCAGCAGTTTATACAACAATGGTGGGCTACAGAGGGACGGACGGGTGGCACCGGAGTAGCCGCCTCAGCAACCGTGTATCATTAATATGGGAGGTAGACGGGCGGACAGATGACACTTGTGTCGTTTGAACGCGAAGCAATCGCCTGCACCGGGAAGCGGCGCTGACCATTTTGGACGAAAAGCGCGCACGGGCGAGGGAGGCGGTCTGTGTGGGCCAGGGCGGTCAGACTTGTGCTGGGCATCGGTCCAGGCGTCCAGCAGCCGGACATGCTGGCAGCGATGACAATCAGACGATGGACGTGGCTTTCGACCAGGAGCCGGCGACACCGCCCAAGCCAGTTCATGCCGAGTTCACCATAGAGCAGGTGCGATCGCACTTCACGCCCTAATGGCGGAAGAGCTACCAGCGTAGGAGGACCTGTGTTGCAACCTCCGTCTCCTCAACGAGCACTGGCTCGTGGAAGGACGAATCGCCGGCGAACAAGCGAACGATAATGTCATCGCGGACATGTGGCCCTATGATCCTGGCTTCCTGAATGAGCAGCAGGCGCTGTATTAGACCATCCGTAGGGCCCTCTCTGTCGTCCTTCAAGTTGTTGCGCTCGCCGTGGCGCCACCGTCTCGCATTGTCAACATGGTCAACGAACAAGAGGAATCAGGGGATGACTTTAACTGGAAAGGATGACAGTGGATCCCAGCAAGGCCATAGCCGCATGTATGGAAGTGCCTTCTTATTAGTATATATACAACTATAATTTTTTTGCTTCCTCCTTGTTTCCTGACATCACGGTCTCACACCATTGTCAACCTATATTGTCAATAACCAGAGAATTGCACAAGCAACGACCGACAGGCTACAGCTGGGACCCAGCAGCTCGAGCAGTATTTCTGTTTTTGAGGTGTGACCAGAGTTTTTCTTGAGCGATGTTTTTGTCGTTGTTCAGAGGAGCAGGGTATCAACTGGGGGGCTGTGGCCCGTCTGGCCCAGGCTATTATTTTATGTCGACCAAATATCTAGCCCAGATATTAATATGTAAATGTGAAAATAGCTAGCTCAGCTATTCTTCTTTTGCGGAATACCCAACCCAGGTCAACTTGTTATTCTCCGGGCCGCATTAGACTTGCCAAGAAAATGGGCTTTAAAAAATAATAAATGGGCTATAATTAAAAAAAATTGGTTGTAAATATAAAAAACGCACCGAAGAGGTACATTTGTTTATTCTTCTCAAAAAAGGTGGTTTTTTTAATTTCATTACTTGTTGCGCGCGCAAAAATTCGTTGGATTTTACTTAATACAAATTTATTTTGAAATTTTATTTAATCCGACTCTAAATTTCGGGTTAAAAAATATTTCGGATCCCATCAAATTTTGAAAATTTTGTTGATTTTTGTTGGGCGGTTGGCTGAAATTATTAACAAAGTCCTGGCTAAAAAATGGGTTGTAGTTTTAACAAACAGTAAATGGGCTAAGTAAATTCCATTGTAATTAAAAATACAAATCATAAATAGGCTATATGTTCTTTGCCACATATGTGATGGTCACTTGTGGGTCTACTAAGTTGACGCGCACACAAGGCTTTGTCAACTTATAGTCAACACACTCAACTTAAAAAAAACTTATAGTCAACACACATCCCTCAATAAAACCTTATAGTCAACACACAATTCTATTAGCAATGGCCGTTGGATGTCTATCTAACGGTTGTGGTGCTTCTTCAATCTCAGACATTCATGCTTCAGCCGCCCAAACCACCGCCGGCGGTACCGCCTACTACCGCCTCCCATGGCCGGCCGTGCTGCTTCTTCAACCTCTATCCTTGCTCTTGTCTCCCGTGGACGGCAGTGGTGCTGCCCACCCGAACCAATCAAATTTCCCACTCCTCTCCATCCGCGACTCCACTGCCGCGTCTTCCCCATCTCCAGGTCGTTCCAGTCTGGGGCCTCGTCGTTGTCCATCGGCCTTGGTGCGCTCGACACGGTGTGGTCAACGTGGTCAATAAACGAGTCACCGAAAGATTACTGTATGTGAGAGGCTGGCAGTGGGGACGCACCACGCCCATGGACGCATGCATTCAACTGCATCCTTTTTACCCTAAAAATAATGTTTTCTCCCCTTGACAGCTGGGACCCACCAGCTACATCTTCGCACGCAAGGAAGTGCGTCCTTATTACGGGCAAAAAAATGATTCTCCCTTGACAGCTGGACCCAACAGCTATATCTTCGCACGCAAGGAAGTGTGTCCTTATCCTCCCTGACAGCTGGGACCCATCCGGTCAAAGCGTACGTAATGTTGTCTGACTTATCGCGAAGGTGTACGTACATACTGGTCGATCGGTCGCTCTGCAACGATGAACCATGGCCGAGTAAGTAGTGGCACGTGTCATAGTAGTGCCCCCCGCGTAGCAGTTCAGGTTGTCCCGTCTAAACCGTGTACACGCACATACAGCCACACGCCAAAAAATACGGCCATATACGTACATATGAGCGGGGTCTCGAAACATGTACTCGCACATACGGACGCCCAGGGTTCGTGTACATGGAGAGGCAACGGACGACAGCGACGTTGTCCTGTTCATCTTTAGTTAACCGGCTAGGTCAGGACGGAGGAGACAATGTCGTGTTCACCGGGAGCCAAGCGACTGGGTCGGAACGCGTCCTGTTCATCGAGAGGCAACAGACTGGGTCGGAATGGATCGTGTTCATCAGGAGGCAACCGGCTTGGACGAAACAGCCGATCGAAACGAGGCCTGGCGTACCGCGGAACTAAGAAAACGGCCTTGTGTTCGATCGCCTAGGATCGAAACGGGATCCTGTTCATCGAGAGGGGTCAGTCGTACTGCAAAACGGAGGAAACAGACTTGTGTTCGAGTGCCTACGGTCGAAACAGGGTCTTGTTGATCGGGAAGGGTGTGGCGTATCGTAAAACGGAGGAAACAAACTTGTGTTGGAGCGCTACGGTCGAAACAGGGGTCCTGTTCATCGGGAGGGGTGTGGCATACCGCAGAACGAGACTCCACGGGCTACTGTTCATCTCCATCGTCGACCTCCTCCAGCCTCCATGGCCTATTGTTCATCCACCGTCGACCTCCTCCACCCTCCACCTGCGTCTGTTCATCCATGTGCTTCTGTTCATCCAGCCTCCACCGCTCCTCCATCGGCTACTGTTCAACCACCCCTCCACAGGCTACTGTTCAACCAGCCCTCCACGGGGCCATCCTGTTCATCGAGACCCAATCGGCTCGATCGAGGTCCTGTTCATCTAGCGGCAACGACCTCTACACCCCCACGGGGCCCTGTTCATCCAACCCCCACGGGGAACTGTTCATCCAACCCCCAACAACGCTCACCGTTTATCAAGAGGCAACAGGTTCAATCGGCTTCAGTTAGCAGCAGTAGTGAAGGAATCGCTCGATCGGGTCCAGTTAACAGCAAGGGATCGATCGGGGTTCAGTAACGTAGCTAGTGCAATCACTCGGGTTCAGTAGGCGAATGCCACGCTCGGGTTCAGTTAGAGCCCAAACGCCTCGCACCCACACGCGTACGTGTACGAGAGAAACGCGCATCGCTCGGCCCCCGACCACCCACCGTAACTAGGAACTCCCCAATATTTTCTGCGCCCTCGCTTCTACCACGATTTTTTCCGTCATGGACGACCCAAAGAATGTCATGCAGGTGCGTCTCAGGCCCGCCCAGGACGAAAAGCCCATTTTCTGTCATGATTTTTGTCATAGAAGTAGGAGCCCACCACATCTATGATGATACCGGATTTTATCATAATTATCGTCATAGAAGTGTCATAAGTATGACAGAAAAAAAAATTCATTCGGCCCAAAATGTCATGGATGTATCTTTTTTTTGTAGTGATGGTTGATGCCAAATTTTCTTCTCTGTGTTGGTAGCCTAGTACTACTTATGTTTTATTTCATTCTTGGAAGATCTATTGTTAATGCAAGAACTTGTTTTGGTTTGAACTCACTGATGCTTTTCTTTTCCATAGAATTTGTCTTTGTGAACGATCAACTGATGTGTGCATTATTAATCATTTAGTTTTGTTTATGCGGTGCAAATCATTTTTTTAGAGTTCTGCTGTGGTGGATCATTCTTTTTTTTCTTGTTAAGGAGCCATTGTTTAATTATTCGTCCTGAAAAAGTGTAAACTGTGATTAGTTGATTGATGCTTTATTGATCTGGACATTTGTATTGCAGAAGAAGGCCCTTGTACTGTGCGACAGCTACTTGAGGCATTAATTGTGTGTTTGTGCTGCTAACTGGATTAGCCAACAATGATTCTCAAAATTGTGCTCTCGAATGTGCTGCACGAGGCTTACAACTTTTACAAAGAATGTTGAATTTGGCTGTACCCTTAATCTTCGGTACTGGTTATGTGCTGCAAAACTTGCGCATGTGCTTGTAAATCATGGTTTATTAGTGTCAGTTGTGCATTTGTTCATGTCTCATAGTGAAAAGCACGAGCCTTGTTTACCTTGAAACCAGTAATAGATTGTACTGTCAGAAGTCTTCGCTCTTAATTATGATATGGTCTGCTCATGTCCCAATTCATATAGTAACAAAAAAACGCCAAAGACGTCAAGCTGCGGAGAGAGATGTAATCCAGGGCTCTAACACTAGCAGAAAGTATGCATTTGTCCAATAATGTTCCAAATTTATAATAATTGCGGTAAGGCAGCACTGAGGTGATGGCTTGCTCAATGGGCTCCACCATAATCAATGCTTTCACATGGCAGACACTAAAATTCAAAATACAATCAGAATACACTGCCAAATACATTGCAGATCATCTATTCCAAGTCAACTGTTCGGTTGTGATTTCAGGAGCAGATGAGCTCGAGCACCGTTTTGAATTTCCCTTATTATTTCTTTATTTTCGTCGAGGGGCTAAAATTAAAATTGTGAAAAGTTCTCTCTCTTTGAGAGAAGGATGAGACAAATTTGAAGAAGCAACCACTCACAATATTTTTCTTTGAAGGAGAAGCAATGAGATGCAAATTTGTCCTTGACAACTCTATGTACAACCAACAACACAGCGACTGAAACCCAACCTCCCAGCCGTTGGGCCAGAATCCAACGCCCGATACCCTCCCTGGTCGGCCGGGGTTTTAACGCGGTCCTCTCAAATCCTCAGGAGACAATAGCCAGAATGCCATTACAAGAAACCGAACTTGCCAAAATACCACTATGAGAAACCAACTTGCCAATATACCACTGCATGCTCGGTTTTTGTTGTCAAAATAACACTTCCGTTAGTTGTCAAACTTTTTCTGTTAGTCAAACCGGAGGCAACTTGTCAGTTTTCTGGGTATTCCAAAATTACCCCCCTGGCTCTCAAACCCTATCCACGAAATCCTCCCCTCCCCCTCTCCTCCCGCACGCACACACCAGGAGCATGGCGGCGGCGCGAGGAACCAACCGTCGCCGGCGCCGCCCTGCAGCTCCTCTCTCCCTCTGACCCTCTCCGCACCCGTCCCCCAGCTCCCTCCGTGCGCCGCCCTCCTCCTCCCTGGGCTCGTGGCTGGGCAGCCCGACGCCCTCACTTCCGCTCGTCGACGCCTAGCTGGCCGCCCGACGCCTCGGCTCCGGCGCCAACAAGCCCAACGGCGCAGCACCGGTCAGAGGGATCCGCCCCAGCTCGTCCCGGATCAGTTCGTCGGCCTCCCCTTCTCACCTAGCTCGTCCATCTGCTCGAGTTCGTCCCGGATCAGCCTGACGGCGGCGCTCCATTGCTTGGCACCGACCGGACCAGCTCGCGGCCTCCCCTGCAACCTCGCCTTCGAGTGGCTCCTCTGCCTCCAACCCTCCAGTACATCTCCGGCGGCAAAAGGTACAAAATTTCCCCCTGTTTTCATGAATCTTTTCATTGTGAGTGCAGCAAATTTCGAATTTGCTGTGTTTATGTGTTTCAGAGTCGATTCGATGGGCGATTTTAAAGTAGAAATAGATGTTCAGTCCTACTTGATGATTGTAGACGGTAAAAGAGTTTACAGAAGGGGCAAAACATGGGACTTCATGGTCGGTCGGGACTTGTCTATGGCGTGGATAAAGGAGGTTGTGGAGGAGGAGTTCAAGTGGTCTCCTGATCAGAGAATGACCATTTGGTATGGAAGAGGATATAACACCATCCCATTGATCTGTGAATCAGAGATAGCTGAATTGTTTGATAGGTGTTCTAACACGAAAATAGTGAGGTTTGGTGTGACCATTGAGAACAAACAACAACACAAGGAACAAGCTCCTGTCATGGCGAGGTTTGGTGTGACCATTGCTGAAATTTGTCAAAATGCTGCTGAAAAGTTGCTATCTTGTTGGATGATGCAAAGTAAGATTATATTGAGTTGGTGATGTTTTCATGTCAATTGGCTGCTGAAATGTTGCACTATAGCTGCTCTTTTTGTTGTTGAAATGTATGCTTGGGCTGTGAAGAGGTAAGGGTATAGAAGTCTTTTTTGGATGGTGTTAGTCTCCGTTAGTCACTAATGGTATTTTGGCTAGAGAAAACTGAAAGTAGTGGTATATTGGCAAGTTGGTTTTTCATAGTGGTATTTTGGCAAGTTCGGTTTCTCATAGTGGCATTCTGGCTATTGTCTCAATCCTCAGTTCCCCTTCCCGGTCCAAGGAGAGCAACTTCGAGAAGGAGGCGGCGAGGGCGAGCAGGGAGCGGAAGAGATGGAGAACGGCGGCAGCAAAGGCGACGTCCCGGAGGACGCCAACGCCCGTAAGTCTCGATTATGCCGTCCGTGTTCCCCCTTCTTCTTTGGATTCGGGCCGATTTGCCCGTCCACGTTCTCCTGCTTTCTAGGTCGTCCTGCCATGGAAGAAGGGGGTGACTTGTGAGCTTATTATTTATGTGTTTCTTGCTTAGATTGCCCTGGAACGCAGTCGGAGGAGGCGGGGAAGGCCGATTCCTGCGCCGGGTGCCCTAACCAGCAGATTTGCGCCACCGCCCCCAAGGGCCCCGATCCTGGTAATCAGATCATCTCTGAGATTTTCATGCGCTATTCTATTTATTTGTAACGTTATCTGATGTCGGTGAATCAGCATCACTGCCATAATTTGTTCCTTGTTTTTAAGAAATATACTTGAGCTCAGTTTAGGTAGATTTAGTACTTCTGCAGTAGTTACCCATGTATGTAACCTTAACATATTCAAGGTTGTTGCTTACTGATTTTGTATGGCCACAGATGACTGATTAAAATGTTATAGTCATGGTGTTCTAGAAAAAAAGATGTAACAGTCATTCCAGTCCAAATCGTGAGCTGGTTGTGGATACTGCATAACTACACATACAAGTATCATAAGAAGACTAAGTAGTGGTAGGAGTAATGCACTTGCCTGTACTTTTGAGAAGGCAATGGCCAGAATACTGGCAAATGAAGTTGTCAAAGATTGCTATGCCGGCAAATTCTCGCAGTTAGCTTTTCTCCAATAAATCACCCTGCCTCTTTAATCTTGTTCTAGTTCTGACTTTCGGTTCTAAATCTCCTTCTAGCTGGTGTTCTTTTGTTCGAGTGTGGTGTTGGGGAATTAGCCAAGATGAAACTATCTCCATCTTGTGCATCTGTGGCTTATTCTTTTGCTCCTGCTCATATTTTGGAGTCAGCAAAGATAACTTATCCTTTATCAGTGCATCTGCTAACACTACCCTTTCTGCTTGTTGGCCGCTGGAACTCAACATTAGTGATGTAACACGTTCTTCAATATAAAAAAATTAGCGTACGATTGAAATGACCCATTCTCTTGTAGAACATGTTGGAAGGTTTGAGAATTCCAGATTGATGATGAAGCACTGGTGTGCTCAGTATTTGTTCCTTCCTGTTTTGGTTTTGATGGAACAAGTCCATTTTATCCCCTTTGACTCTTGCACAGTCTAAATTTTTTATTTCTGAGTCCAAAAATAGTCCACTTTACACTGACGAACTATTAATACCAGTGCAAATTAGCCCCGAGCCATCCCTGCTTCGGCCGACATGGTATATATCTTGTGTTCTTGATATGTTTGCTCAAGCCCAAGCTAAGCGGGGCTCGGCTCGCCAGCCAATGCTCAAGCCCAAGTCAGTGTGTATTTCTCGACCAGTAATCATTTACTAATAGATGATGGTGTTTATGACATATAAGATGTGCTTTATTCAGGATACATGTGGAATGGACCAGAGACTTGTAGCTCCGTCGTCCAGTATTCTTAGCCGACTGTGTGCTTCCTGCCTGATCGGTGCTGACTGACTGACTGTTGTTGTTTGTCTTGGGCCTGCTCTAGTTTCTGTGCTTAAGATAACCATAAAGGACAGACCCAGTGCATAGAAGCTCCCACACAAGGTGGGGTCTGGGGAGGGATTATAGGAACCTAGTCTTACCCCTGCAAAGTGCAATGCAGAGAGGCTGGTTCGAACCCAGGACCTCTTGGCACAAGTGGGGAGGACTTCACCACTGCGCCAGGCCTGCCCTCTGTGCTTAAGATAACCATATGCTAGTTTAAGATAACCATATGCTAGTTTTTGTTTTTGATCTATTATAGGCTAGATAATCATTTATTATAATTGGTGGTTAATGCGTGTGCAAATATACTTAGTACGTTTGCTTCTATTACTTCCATTTTAAGTGGCCTAAAAATGTTGATGAGTATTGTATTGTGAGTTTTCAGACTTGGTTGCTATTGCTGAGCGGATGGCTACTGTGAAACACAAGATACTGGTTTTGTCAGGAAAGGGAGGTGTTGGAAAGAGCACATTTTCAGCCCAGCTCTCATTTGCCCTAGCTGAAATGGACCATCAGGTTGGCCTTCTCGACATAGATATATGTGGCCCTAGCATCCCGAAAATGTTAGGCCTTGAAGGCCAGGATATTCATCAGAGCAACCTTGGGTGGTCACCAATCTACGTGGAGTCCAACCTTGGTGTCATGTCGATTGGTTTTATGCTGCCTAACCCAGATGATGCTGTCATATGGAGGGGTCCTCGCAAGAACGGATTGATCAAACAGTTTCTCAAGGATGTTGACTGGGGTGAGATTGACTACCTTGTAGTGGATGCACCCCCTGGAACATCAGACGAGCACATCTCAATCGTCCAGTACCTACAAGCCACCGAAGTTGATGGCGCGATAATCGTGACGACCCCTCAGCAAGTCTCTCTTATTGACGTGAGGAAGGAAATCAATTTCTGCAAGAAGGTGGGTGTGCCGGTGCTGGGCGTTGTGGAGAACATGAGTGGCCTGAGGCAGGCATTCACAGACCTCAAGTTCGTAAAGCCAGGTCCTGCAGGGGAGACAGACGCCACGGAGTGGGCGATGAACTACATCAAGGAGAAGGCTCCGGAGCTTTTGTCGGTCGTGGCCTGCAGCGAGGTGTTTGACAGCAGCAAGGGTGGCGCAGAGAAGATGTGCCATGAGATGGGGGTCCCTTTCCTCGGCAAGGTGCCGATGGACCCGCAGCTGTGCAAGGCAGCCGAGGAAGGGAGGTCGTGCTTCGCCGATCAGAGGTGCAGTGCCAGTGCGCCGGCTCTGAAAAGCATCATCGACAAGCTGATCAAAACCAAGTAAGCAGACAGTGTTTGTGCCTGTTGGAGAAGTACCACTAGTCAAAAATGTTACGATGATATCTGGGAAGTCTCGTTGTACAATTGCTTGTTACACGCCCGAGTGGCTTTCACTCTGTTCTTAGTTTCCTAAAGCTTTTTGGCTTGTGTATCCGGGTTTTGTTTCAGAAATATTGAGCGTTGATGCGATAGAGGCTGAAATTACAGACTTCGGGCTTGCAGATTTTAATCATTTTGGCTTTGGGAAGTTACAATTATTTTGCTGCATTTATTTTAGGATTTCTGATGATTCGTTTAGTGGGAAGAGATGTTTTGATGGACTACGAGGTGTTTGTGATGACTTTGTCAATCACATTGTCGACACGATTAACAGACGCTGATAATTCTTCCTCTGTCGTGTTTTGTGGTATTCCACATGAAAATGAATAGCGATGAAATGTTGCTCTTTTTTTCTTGTGGGAAACAAACAATGGCATGTCGCTCTAGATAGAGAATATTCCGTAGATACGTTGCGTGAACCCGCCCCAAAAATAGAGGAGGCCGCAAAAGCCAAAAGGCAAATGCCGTCGCCCCTGACGCCTCACTCCTCCCCTC
>NC_041391.1:431513321-431566847 GCF_002162155.2 Triticum dicoccoides | reverse complement strand
GACACCGGCGGCCGGCCCTAGGCGCGGACGGAGTCCGGCAAGCTCCCCGGTCCTCGTTTCATCACCCATCTCGGGTGCGGGCCTCTGCTCCAGCCGGAGGTACGAACCCGGCCCCAAATCACGCGATGCTAGCCAGCCCAATTCATCGGTTCGGCGTCGGATTTGTGTTGCCTGTCACTAGATCTGGATGCGGCGGATGCATAATCGCTCATGGGATTGGTTCGAGTCCATAATTTGCGTTCTACGATTAGGATTCCCCGTTCGCACCTGTTCGTTCGTCTGACCACCGCGTATTGCTTTATGCTGGCGTATCTGAATGCTTGGAGTGTTAGTTAATCGTTTTCACTACATATTTCCTGATGCTCGGCCGTGCCTAGTCATGTTCAGTTAATTTTGCAGGATGATTTAGGAATATATGTTCGTATGTAATGGATCAATACCAATTTTAATCACAAATCATTTTGAGTTGTTGACTGGTCTACTGCTGCTTGCAGCTGCTAATACCCAGTTTCAGAGAGGGAGAATACCAGGATACTGATCTAGAACCCTGCTTAGGTGCTAGCTGCCACCATCCTATCTAGGTGTCTGCCTAATCCTGACTAGAATCTGGAGGTCACCCGGCCGCCAGCTTGGTGCTTTTTAGAGTACTCCCAAGGCCATCTTCCCTAAGCGGCAGCCTCATTTCCTGGTGCAGTTGGTTCATGTCATCCATGCCAGGGAGGATGATAATATTGTTATTTGTAGCATTCATACTACTATCCTAGTTCCAAATCAGATGCTAAATTTATGTGGGTTACTGGTTAGTTGTATTTCGCGCAAGTAGTATCACTTCATAATTTTATTCCGGCTCCATGGCTGCTACATACCTGCTTTGCCAGGCTACACTTCTGCTTGCCTCTGCCACCACGGCATTTTGAAGTGTACATGTGGATTGCCTAACCCTTTCCAAAAGTTTGGACTTTTGGTTGCGTTGGCTAGTGCATGAAGCTTAACATGGTATCATCAGAGTCTAAGGTTATGAGCTCAATCCTGGCTTCTGCAATTTATCCAAAAATTGCTGTTGTTCCCTCTATGTCCATGTATAGGCCTCTTGAGCCATACCTCTGAGTCTATTCACGTGTTGACTTCCCGCGTCACATGTGAGAGGGGGTGTTGAAGTGCATATGTGGATTGCCTAGCCCTTTCCATCAGTTTGGATTTTTGGTTACGTTGGCTAGTGCATGTAGCTTAACAGACATCTCCTCCCATACCGCTGGGCCCACTCTAACCCCATTTCCCGCTATCTCGCACTGTTATCACACTCCTGAAGGCTGAGGCCATCTCTGTACCTGCCCGGTTTGCCAAGTTGGCTGCACCGAATCTGAACGTCACCTCTGGCGCCTTTGACCAACTAGGCGATCTCCTTGCCTTGCTCTGCTAAGGTTGCCCGGCCACTTTTTAGAGAACTTATGCATGCTCTTTTGTTCCTATTATCTTAAAACTAAGAACACAAACACCATTTGACTTGGCAGATATATAGATGACTAGAGGATGAATATAGAACCCTGTGAACATTTGAAAAAGGATCTCCCAATTTACAAATCTCTGTCAACTCACAAGCCCCATATCCTAGAGGTCTGCTGTGGTTACTTTCCGCGTGGAGCTTTTCTGGAATATCCATAGTCAGTTGTCACATGTTAGTCAACTTTTGAGCCGAGTTAATTGATCGCTTTGTTTTCATGAGGCTATTTTTTCCCCTCACAGTATAGTGAAAACTGAGAAGCTTAAAGAACATAAAGTAACAATATACCTTAATACTTGTAGCTGCTGCTGTTTCTTTCATGGTTGATGTTAACAATCATGATTTTGGAATATACCTATGTCCTTAGGTATTGTAATCAATTTGCAAATAAAAACTGTTTAACATTGTACCAGGGCAAGTGCCAAGTAAGAACTTTCAATGAATATGAGCTACCTTTGCTATGCCCTAGGAGGAACTCCGAACAATTTTGGGTCTATCGACAATCTTTTGTTACACGCTATCCCTCAGCAAATAAAATAATTTCTCTATGATGTGATGCGCCCTGCAGGCTCACCTTCAGCTTCACTTAGGATACTTTAATTAATTATGTCCCTATTGTTGGTTTAGAGTTCTAACTATTTGTTTTCATCATTCCATGTCTCGTTAAGTTTCTGTTTGAATGATATCTATTAGATGAATGCCTGATCATTATTTTAATTCTACTTCGCTGATTTCTCTGTACAGCGTGTATCTGAACTTGGTATGTTTGACATGTTCAGGCTAATAGGTCTTGTCGCTTCCGTGCTGTATACTGAGATAATATGGTTGAGTGCACAATGGTATCGACCTTACTTGATGGTCTTCCTAATGAAGTGGCTCTCCAGTGCCTTGCACGTGTCCCGTTTGTATCCCATCCTATTCTTCAGCTGGTTTGCCGCTCTTGGAGAGCATCTGTTCGCAATGGGGAGCTTCTCAATGTTCGGAATCAGATTGGTGCGACAGAAGAACTGCTATGCGTGTTGGCATTTGAACCTGAAAACATTTGGCAACTTTATGATCCTCGTCGAGACAAGTGGATAACTCTCCCTGTCATGCCATCTCGGATTAGGAACATTGCCCGTTTTGGAGTTGCCTCTGTTGCTGGAAAACTCTATGTAATTGGTGGTGGCAGTGATAGAGTTGACCCCCTTACTGGAGACCATGACACAATCTTTGCGAGCAATGAGGTCTGGTCTTATGATCCTCTCCACCGCTTGTGGGCCCAGAGGGCTCCAATGCTTGTAGCTCGAGCTATGTTTGCTTGTTGTGCATTGGATGGGAAGATAATTGTTGCTGGGGGCTTTACAAACTGCCGCAAATCGATATCGGAGGCTGAGATTTACGATCCTGAAGCTGACACCTGGGAGTCCCTCCCTGACCTCCGTCAGGCACATCCCTCTGCATGCTCTGGTCTTGTCATCAAGGATAAGATGCACGTATTGCATAAAGGGATATCCACAGTCCAGATTCTCGAAGATGGCGGTAATTATTGGGCTGTTGAGGACTACTCTTGGCTGCAAGGCCCAATGGCAATGGTTGGTGGAGAGTTGTATGTGCTGAGCAATAGCTGCATTAGGAAGCAGCATGGAGAGAATTTCCCTGATAAGATGGTTCCTTGTGCATCAGGATTCCAAAGCAGGATCGGCTTTGGCATGATTGGTTTAGGGGACAGCATATGTTTGTTTGGTGGAGTGATCGGGCCTGGGCCAAGAAATCAGTGCATTAAGCCATTGTCTGATGTTGATATCTTGAATGTCGCAAGCGAGAGGCCAACCTGGCGACAAGGATCACCGATGACGCGTTGCCGAGGTAGTATCGCAGGCTGTGCTCTGCTGAAGATCTAGGCTCGTTCCAGTGTGGCAATGCTGTTCCTGAAAACTGCAGATGGATTTTATTTATTCTGCATCTCATTTAATTTCTGAAAAAAGATTAACTATGCTTTTAGTTTTGGATCACTTGTTGTCGCAGTGAGGATATATGTTGGCCATGACTCGAATGTCAGATTGTCAATCAGTTATCATACTACTACTATATTATACATTTATACTACATGTGCCTTGCAGTGCTTGCTGCAATCTTATTGGTTTGATATTTTTTTTTGGGCACAATGCAAAGTTCCCCGTGTGTTTCAAATTTGGACTTGCTCATACAGAATAGATGTTAGGAACAGGAAGTGCAATCTATTGCTCTTTGGTTAAGCATAAGATGAAGTTTAGGAATGCAGTTTTTTGTGCTTTTTTCAACTGAAAGCTACTCTTGGTATCCTAAAAGTGAAGTTATGATTTTTCTGATATTATTTTTGCACCTGGAAGGCCTTTTCAACATACGGTTCTCTCTCGCTCACCAGATTAGAGACATGTTATAAGATTAGAGTGAAGAATGAGAGGCACCCAGGGAAAAAACCACCACTATTTACACCCAGAAAGGGCTTTGGCCGCTTTATAGATAAAGCACAACACCAGAGCCATAAAGATCCAACAGAGAAGTTCACACCACAAACACACTCACGCAAAGTACGACAGGTTCTGCTAAGGGCACAGCTCAACAAGCCCTACAACAACAACAAAGCCTTTAGTCCCAAACAAGTTGGGGTAGGCTAGAGGTGAAACCCATAAGATCTCGCAACCAACTCATGGCTCTGGCACATAGATAGCAAGCTTCCACGCACCACTATCCATAGCTAGCTCTTTGTCGATACTCCAATCCTTCAGGTCTCTCTTAACGGACTCCTCCCATGTCAAATTCGGTCGACCCCGCCCTCACTTGACATTCTCCGCACGCTTTAGCCGTCCGCTATGCACTGGAGCTTCTGGAGGCCTGCGCTGAATATGCCCAAACCATCTCAGACGATGTTGGACAAGCTTCTCCTCAATTGGTGCTACCCCAACTCTATCTCGTATATCATCATTCCGGACTCGATCCTTCCTCGTGTGGCCACACATCCATCTCAACATACGCATCTCCGCCACACCTAACTGTTGAACATGTCACCTTTTAGTCGGCCAACACTCCGCGCCATACAACATTGCGGGTCGAACCGCCGTCCTGTAGAACTTGCCTTTTAGCTTTTGTGGCACTCTCTTGTCACAGAGAATGCCAGAAGCTTGGCGCCACTTCATCCATCCGGCTTTGATTCGATGGTTCACATCTTCATCAATACCCTCATCCTTCTGCAACATTGACCCCAAATACCGAAAGGTGTCCTTTCGAGGTACCACCTGGTCATCAAGGCTAACCTCCTCCTCCTCACACATAGTAGTACTGAAACCGCACATCATGTACTCGGTTTTAGTTCTACTAAGCCTAAACCCTTTCGATTCCAAGGTTTGTCTCCATAACTCTAACTTCCTATTTACCCCCGTCCGACTATCGTCAACTAGCACCACATCATCCGCAAAGAGCATACACCATGGGATATCTCCTTGTATATCCCTTGTGACCTCATCCATCACCAATGCAAAAAGATAAGGGCTCAAAGCTGACCCCTGATGCAGTCCTATCTTAATCGGGAAGTCATCGGTGTCGACATCACTTGTTCGAACACTTGTCACAACATTATCGTACATGTCCTTGATGAGGGTAATGTACTTTGCCGGGACTTTGTGTTTCTCCAAGGCCCACCACATGACATTCCGCGGTATCTTATCATAGGCCTTCTCCAAGTCAATGAACACCATATGTAAGTCCTTCTTTTTCTCCCTATATCTCTCCATAAGTTGTTGTACCAAGAAAATAGCTTCCATGGTCGACCTCCCAGGCATGAAACCAAACTGATTTTTGGTCACGCTTGTCATTCTTCTTAAGCGGTGCTCAATGACTCTCTCCCATAGCTTCATTGTATGGCTCATCAGCTTAATTCCACGGTAATTAGTACAACTCTGAACACCCCCCTTGTTCTTGAAGATTGGGACTAATATACCCCGTCTCCATTCTTCTGGCATCTTGTTTGCCCGAAAAATGAGGTTGAAATTCTTGGTTAGCCATACTATCGCTATGTCCCCGAGACCTTTCCACACCTCAATGGGGATACAATCAGGGCCCATCGCCTTGCCTCCTTTCATCCTTTTTAAAGCCTCCTTCACCTCAGACTCCTGGATGCGCCGCACAAAACACATGCTGGTCTCACCAAAGGAGTCGTCCAATTCAATGATAGAACTCTCATGCTCCCCATTGAACAGCTTGTCGAAGTACTCCCGCCATCTATGCTTAATCTCCTCGTCCTTCACCAAGAGTTGGCTTGTTCCATCCTTGATGCATTTGACTTGGCCAATATCCCTCGTCTTCCTCTCCCGGATCTTAGCCATCTTATAAATGTCCCTTTCACCTTCCTTCGTGCCTAACCGTTGGTAGAGGTCCTCATATGCCCGACCCCTTGCTTCATCAACAGCTCGCTTTGCGGCCTTCTTCGCCATCTTGTACTTCTCTATGTTGTCTGCACTCCTATCCAGGTATAGGCGTCTAAAGCAATCTTTCTTCTCTTTAATCGCCTTCTGGACATCATCATTCCACCACCAGGTATCCTTATCTTCGCTTCTCCTTCCCCTGGACACTCCAAACTCCTCCGAGGCCACCTTACGAATGCAAGTCGCCATCTTCATCCACACATTGTCCGCATCCCCTCCTTCTTCCCAAGGCCCCTCCTTAATTACCCTCTCCTTGAACACCTGAGCTACCTCCCCCTCGAGCTTCCACCACAGCTCAACAAGCCCTAGAAAGGAAAAAGAAAAAGGCCAAGCCGAGGGGGACAGCCCAAGGCAAAGCAGTATGGAGGCCCGAGTATGACAAGTTTTGCTAAGGGCACAACTCAACAAACCTTAAAAAGGAAAAATAAAAAGGCCAAGCCGAGGAGGACAACCCAAGGCAAAGCAGTATGAAGGCCCGAGGCCTAATTTGACTCTGGAGGTGGTGGGGGGAGCGGAGGAACCAAGCAGAACACTAGTGCTCGAAGGTCTGCGATGAAGATGTCGATGGCGTCTCGGTCTGGAGGGCGACTAAGCGGCTGCCAAAGTTGCAAGTAACCACACATTTTAAAGACCGCGTCGGTAGAACGTCTGAGAGGCGTGCGCTGAATCACCAGTTTATCGCGGATCGTCCAAAGCGTCCACGCGAGCAGTCCAATCCTGAGCCACCTAATGTGGCAGGATCGTTGCGCGGATGCCCGGAGTTCCAAAAAAGATCTGGGAAGTTGTTACACCGACTACCACCAACCACCTCACGAAAACAGCTCTGAAGGAAACGTGCGAAAAAGCACTCAAAAAAGATGTGGTTCGAGTCTTCCGCGGTCTCACATAAAGGGTAAGTCGCATCCTCAGAGCCATTCCGCTTGAGGACCTCCGCCCTTGAAGGTACCCGACCCCTAATCCATTGCCAAAGAAAAATCCGGATCTTAAGCGGGAGGCAAATTGACCAGATTTGAACTATTTGCCTAAATCACCACTATTTATGCAACTCATTCCAGTTTATTCAAGCTGAGATTACCCCACTCCGGCAATGTTTTTGACTACATGACAAGATATGAGTGCAAAATCAATTGAAGGGACGTTGCAGGTGCTCAGAATCATTTATCCTCGCCCTTTTCCCCCTCCTCCTCTGGTGTCCCCACGGGCGGCAGGGGAGGAACCATAGTCGCCGGCCGCCTCCCCACTTCCCCTCCACTCCTCCCGCTGCTGTCGTCGGGGATTCCTCATCCTCTCACGTGGCAGGAGCTGGCGCGGGTCAGCGTCTTCATGCCTGGGCTCTGCGATGCGCTGGTCGTGGCGGTGTGGTGGCGGGTTTGGGTGGCGGCAGCCCGAGCTCCTGTTTGCTACGTGGTGAGCTGCGCTGGGGCGGGGCGCGCCTGGCCATGCGCTGGCGGCTGGATATGGCAGGCGGCGCGGGCTGGGGCACGTTGCAGGCAACTTGGGCCGCGGTTCGGCCGTCTCTGCAGTGGTCAGTGGAGATGGCGGCGTGGTGGAGGTGGAGTTCGAGTGGTCGGCATGTGACATCCCCTTTGGTTGTTCCAGCGGCTGGTGGACGGGTGGCGCGGGGAGGCATCTCCGGTGAGTTCCTTTGGCTGCTGTCGCGGGTCGACTTGGTATCCCTCGTTGGTGGGCGCGGGATTGCCGGTGGCCTCGCGGGGATGTGTGCCGGCTGCCATGGTGGGGCGACACGGGGGTGTGTTCAGTGGGGAGCTCGGTAGGAGGGATGGGTGGCCTCGATGCAGTCACTCACCTCTCGCCGGCACAGGGGTGTGACAGTCCGGATGCGTCCGCTCCTCCTTCTCCGCCTTTCCTCGGCCGCGAGCGGGTTGGTGTACTCTCCCAATGTTCGGGGCGGAGCATCTGCTGGTGGCTCTGTCGGTTGGGCCAAAGTCGTGGCCTTTGTGTGGTCTTGGGGTTGTCTAGTTGCAGGGCGATGGCCCTGGCGGCAGGAGGCGTGGTATTCGTGGGCGGAGCGCGCGTCTCGGGTGCGTGCGGGCAGCCATGGCCACACGGGTGGCATCGCTATTGAGGGTCGATGTACGACGTGGTAGTTTGATGGAGATGGATGAGTGCCGGGTGCATTACCTGCGCAATTCTTTGGCCGGCCGATGGTGGTGGCGTCCGCGGGCGTCTTTCCCTCCCCGAAGGTTTCGTCACGGCTGCTCCCGTCTCATTCAGTTTACTCCGGGTGAAAACTTGATCTTCTGGATCGGATGGTGGTGACACTCTGATGTCGTGCCCTTCTTGGAGGCACCGTCTTGGAGTCTCTGCTACATCGTGTGTCGTCCTCACTTCTTTACGGTGGCTAGCTCATAGTGAAGGTCGCCGGCGTCACCAAGCGGTTGTATTGTTTATCTTTAATGTGCTTGGTGGCGTTAGGGTGATTAGGGTGATGTGGTGTTGTGCGGAACCCTTGTATCTTCTCTTGGTTGTGTCATTGTCATGTGTGGGGTGGTTGGTTGTATGCATGATCGTTGCTTTTATATATATAGCGGGGCGAAAGCCTTTTTCAGTAAATCACTTGAAGGTCAAACTCTCTTGGCTTGCCCAATTTTTGCCAAAGCAAGAGTTGGCTTTAGAAGTTTTGTCGCAGCAACATCGCACTGACGGTGATGGTGTTTGTTGTCTCGAATAAAACTTCTCCGGCTCCAATCCGGCCTCGATAGCTATTGGTCCGGCGTTGCTGAGGAGGTTCGCAGTTTTCTCTCTGCTTCTATTACCAAAAAAGGCTTTCACCCTGCTTTATATATAAAGCAAACCGCCTGAGCCAATCCTCCATACATAGGTTCACACCACACACGCGCGAAGAGTCAACACAAACATAGAGTACTGAAAGGGGTTAATGCTGAGGGCACAACTCAACAAGCCCTGAAAACAGAAAAAACACAAGGCACAATGTGCAAGAACCCAATGAGCGGGCCAAGGATCCAACTCCTCAGGAAGGCCGCAGGCCTAGTCGGGCTCCGGGGGTGGGGGAAGAAGAGGAGGCGCCACTCGTGAGGAAGGCCATCGCGTGAAGGTCGGCGAGGAGGGTGTCGATGGCATCCCGATCCTAGGGGCCACTAAGCGGCCGTGAAAGCTGCAAGTAACCACACAGTTTGAAGACCGCGTCAGTCGCACGTCGAAGATGCGTTCTTTGGATGACAAGCTTATTGCGGATGGTCCAAAGCGTCCAGGCAAGAACCCCAACGCACAGCCACCTAATGTGGCAGTGGCGAGGGGCGGAGGCATGGATTTCCGCCAACAAGTCCGGGAAGTTGGTGTTACACCAACGACCACCGACCGTATCGCGGAAGCAGGTCCACAGGAATTGGGCCGTAATGTAGGAGAAGAAGATGTGGTTGGCGTCCTCCGTTGTGCCACATAGGGGACGCATCCTGCTACCTCTTGAGCTTGCGTTGGTTTTCCCTTAAAGAGGAAAGGGTGATGCAACAAAGTAGCGTAAGTATTTCCCTCACTTTTGAGAACCAAGGTATCAATCCAGTAGGAGACGACGCACAAGTCACCGAATACCTGCACAAACAATCAAGAACTTGCAACCAACACGATAAAGGGGTTGTCAATCCCTTCACGGTCACTCGCAAAAGTGAGATCTAAAAGAGATAATAAAGTAAATATTTTTGGTATTTTTGATGTATAGATTGGAAAGTAAAGATTTCAAAATAGTAGATCGGAAACTATCAAGATGTAAATGAGATTCAATAATATAGAAAAGAGACTTAATATGATGGAAAAGAGACCCGGGGGCCATAGGTTTCACCAGTGGCTTCTCTCAAGATAGCATATACTCCCTCCGTTCCTTTATATAAGGTGTATTTGTTTTTTGATAAAATTTCAGAATTTAAGGTGCATTTTTTCTAATTCCTCATAATTCCCTTGTTAGCCCTCCAGAAAAAAGGAAAGTATCTCTCTCCTGATTGTCTGTATATCTCCTTGTAGCAAAAGAAGGAAAGTATTTCTTTGTCGATTGCATGTATCTCTTAGTTTCCTAGACTAACTGATTTACTTGCCACTAACCAACAAATTTGCCAAGGGTAATTTTGTCCTATCATGTTTATAATTATGTGCCTTGGTCACCGTGCTGAAAATAATACACTTTACATAAAGGAACGGAGGGGGTATTACGGTGGGTGAACAAATTACTGCCGAGCAATTTATAGAAAAGCGCATAATTATGATGACACCTAAGGCAATGATCATGAACATAGGCATCACGTTCGTGTGAAGTAGACCGACTCCTACTTGCATCTACTACTATTACTCCACACATCGACTACTATCCAGCATGCATCTAGAGTATTAAGTTCATAAAGAACGGAGTAACGCATTAAGCAAGATGACATGATGTAGAGGGATAAACTCAAGCAATATGATATAAACCCCATCTTTTTATCCTTGATGGCAACAATACAATACATGCCTTGCTGCCTCTACTGGCACTGGGAAAGGATAACGCAAGATTGAACCCAAAGCTAAGCACTTCTATCATGGCAAGCGAGGGAGTCCTGGATTAAGGGGTCCTCGGATAGCCGGACTATATGCGAATGCCGGATTGTTGGACTGTGAAGATACAAGATAGAAGACTTCGTCCCGTGTCCGGATGGGACTCTCCTTTGCATGGAAGGCAAGCTTGGCAATTCGGATGTGAAGATTCCTTTCTCTGTAACCGACTCTGTGTAACCCTAGCCCCCTCCGATGTCTATATAAACCGGAGGGGTTGGTTCGTAGGATAACAACAATCATAACCATAGGCTAGCTTCTAGGGTTTAGCCTCTAAGATCTCGTGGTAGATCTACTCTTGTAATACCCATATCATCAAGATCAATCAAGCAGCAAGTAGGGTATTACCTCCATCGAGAGGGCCCGAACCTGGGTAAACATCGTGTCCCCCGCCTCCTGTTACCATTAGCCTTAGACACACAATTCGGGACCCCCTACCCGAGATCCGCCGGTTTTGACACCGACATTGGTGCTTTCATTGAGAGTTCCATTGTGTCGTCACCAAAAGGTTTGATGACTCCTCCGATCATCTACAACAACGCAGTCCAGGGTAAAGTTTTTCTCCCCGGACAGATCTTTGTTTTTGGCGGCTTCGCTCTGCGGGCCAACTCGCTTGGCCATTTGGAGCAGATCGACAGCTACGCCCCTGGCCATCAGGTCAGCTTTGGAAGCTAGAACTACACCGCTGACATCCGCGGAGACTTGATCTTCGAGGGATTCGAGCCCATGACAGCTGCGCCCTGATACGTCTCCAACATATCTATAATTTTTTATTGTTCCATGCTATTATATTACCCATTTTGGATGTTTATGGGCTTTACTTTACACTTTTATATCATTTTTGGGACTAACGTACTAACCGGAGGCCCAACCCGAATTGCTGTTTTTTTGCCTATTTCAGTGTTTCAAAGAAAAGGAATATCAAACAGAGTCCAAACGGAATGAAACCTTCGGGAATGATCTCTTTGGAACAAACGTGATCCAGGGGACTTGGAGTGGACGTCAAGCAACAAAGGAGGCGGCCACGAGGATGCCCGACGCGCCCCCTACAGGTGGGCGCGCCCCCACCGTCGTGGGCCCCTCGAGCGTCCACCGACCTACTTCTTCCTACTATATATACCCACGTACCCTGAAACCATCGGGGAGCACCACGAAAACCTAATTCCACCGCCACAACCTTCTGTATCCGCGAGATCCCATCTTGGAGCCTTCGCTGGCGCTCCGCCAGAGGGGGAATCAACCACGGAGGGCCTCTACATCATCTCCAAGGCCCTTCCGATGAGTTGTGAGTAGTTTACCACAGACCTTCGGGTCCATACTTATTAGCTAGATGGCTTCTTCTCTCTCTTTGAATCTCAATACAAAGTTCTCCTCGATCTTCTTGGAGATCTATTCGATGTAACTCTTTTTGCGGTGTGTTTGTCGAGATCTGATGAATTGTGGGTTTATGATCAAGTTTATCTATGAGAAATATTTGAATCTCCTCTGAATTCTTTTATGTATGATTGGTTATATTTGCAAGTCTCTTCGAATTATCAGTTTGGTTGGCCTACTAGATTGATCTTTCTTGCAATGGGAGAAGTGCTTAGCTTTGGGTTCAATCTTGCGGTGTCCTTTCCCAGTGACAGCAGGGGCAGCAAGGCACGTATTGTATTGTTGCCATCGAGGATAAAAAGATGGGGTTTATATCATATTGCATGAGTTTATCCCTCTACATCATGTCATCTTTCCTAATGCGTTACTCTGTTCTTTATGAACTTAATACTCTAGATGCATGCTGGATAGCACTCGATGTGTGGAGTAATAGTAGTAGATGCAGGCAGGAGTCGGTCTACTTGTCGCGGACGTGATGCCTATATACATGATCATGCCTAGATAATCTCATAATTATTCGCTTTTCTATCAATTGCTCGACAGTAATTTGTTCACCCATCGTAATACTTATGCTATCTTGAGAGAAGCCACTAGTGAAACCTATGTCCCTCGGGTCTATCTTTTATCATATAAGTTTACTATCTACTTTTATTTGCATCTTTACTTTTCCAATCTATATCATAAAAATAAAAAAATATTTATCTTATCATATTATCTCTATCAGATCTCACTTTCGCAAGTGGCCATGAAGGGATTGACAACCCCTTTATTGCGTTGGTTGCGAGGTTCTTGTTTGTGTGTGTAGGTGCGTGGGACTTTTGAGGAGCCTCCTACTGGATTGATACCTTGGTTCTCAAAAACCGAGGGAAATACTTACGCCACTTTGCTGCATCACCCTTTCCTCTTCAAGGAAAACCAACGCAAGCTCAAGACGTAGCAAGAAGGATTTCTGGCGCCGTTGCCGGGGAGGTCTTCGCTCAAGTCAAGACATACCAAGTACCAATCACAAACTCATCTCCCTCGCATTACATTATTTTCCATTTGCCTCTCGTTTTCCTCTCCCCCACTTCACCCTTGCCGTTTTATTCGCCCTCTCTTTCCCAATCTCCTCTCTCTTTTCGGTTGCCTTTTTGTTTGCTTGTGTGTTGGATTGCTTGTCGCTATGGCGCAGGATAGTACCAAATTGTGTGACTTTTCCAATACCAATAATAACGATTTCCTTAGTACTCTGATTGCTCCTCTTAGTGATGTTGAGTCTT
This sequence comes from Triticum dicoccoides, assembly GCF_002162155.2. Lineage (NCBI taxonomy): Eukaryota > Viridiplantae > Streptophyta > Magnoliopsida > Poales > Poaceae > Triticum > Triticum dicoccoides. The sequence continues at coordinate 431,553,714 of NC_041391.1, read as the reverse complement.
GTGAAATCAATGCTGCTTTGCTGAATCTTGTTATGAAAGATCAATTCTCCGGCCTTCCTAGTGAAGATGCCGCTACCCATCTAAACAATTTTGTTTATTTGTGTGAGATGCAAAAGAAGAAAGATACGGATAATGATATTGTTAAATTGAAGTTATTTCCATTTTCACTCAGAGATCGTGCTAAAGTTTGGTTTTCGTCTTTGCGTAAGAATAGTACTGATTCATGGAATAAGTGCAAAGATGCTTTTATCTCTAAGTATTTTCCTCCCGCTAAGAACATCTCCCTTAGGAACGATATTATGAATTTTAAACAACTTGATCATGAGCATGTTTCCCAATCTTGGGAAAGAATGAAATTAATGATTCGCAATTGCCCTACTCATGGTTTGAATTTATGGATGATCATACAATTTTTTTATGCCGGATTGAATTTTGCTTTTAGAAATCTTTTAGATTCGGCCGTGGGAGGCACTTTTATGGAAATCACCTTAGGAGAAGCTACTAAACTCCTTGATAATATTATGGCTAATTATTCTCAATGGCACACCGAAAGATCTACTAGTAAGAAAGTGCATGTTATAGAAGAAATTAATGTTTTGAGTGGAAAGATGGATGAACTTATGAAATTGTTTGCTACTAAGAGTGCTCCTATTGATCCCAATGATATGCCTTTGTCTACTTTGATTGAGAATAATAATGAATCTATGGATGTGAATTTTATTGGTAGGAATAATTTTGGTAACAATGCTTATAGAGGAACCTTTAATCCTAGACAGTTCCCTAGTAATTCCTCTAATAATTATGAAAATTCCTACAATAATTCTTATGGAAATTTTAATAAGACGCCCTCTGATTTTGAGAATAGTGTTAAAGAATTTATGATCTCTCAAAAGAATTTTAATGCTTTGCTTGAAGAAAAATTGCTTAAAGTTGATGATTTGGCTAGGAACGTTGATAGACTCTCGCTTGATGTTGATTCTTTGAAACTTAGATCTACTCCTCCTAAGCATGATATCAATGAGTCTCTCAAAGCTATGAGAATTTTCATTGATGAGTGCAAAGAAAGAACCACTAGATTGCGTGCTAAGAAAGATTGCTTTGTAAAAGCGTGTTCTTCTAGTTTCCATGAAAATAATGATGAAGATCTAAAAGTTATTGATGTGTCCCTATTAAATCTTTGTTTTTCAATATGAATCTTAATAATGATGGGACTGGAGATGAGTCAACTTTAGTTAAAAGGCGTCCCAATGATTCAGAGTTTTTAGATCTTGATGCTAAATTGGGTAAAAGTGGGATTCGAGAGGTCAAGACTTTAAATAGCATTGAACCCACTATCTTGGATTTCAAGGAATTTAATTATGATAATTGCTCCTTAGTAGATTGTATTTCCTTGTTGCAATCCGTGTTGAATTCTCCTCATGCTTATAGTCAAAATAAAGCTTTTACCAAACATATTGTTGATGCCTTGATGCAATCTTATGATGAAAAACTTAACTTGGAAGTTTCTATACCTAGAAAACTTTATGATGAGTGGGAACCTACTATAAAGATTAAAATCAAAGATCATGAGTGTTATGCTTTGTGTGATTTGGGTGCTAGTGTTTCCACGATTCCGAAAACTTTATGTGATATTCTAGGCTTCCATGATTTTGATGATTGCTCTTTAAATTTGCACCTTGCGGATTCCACCATTACGAAACCTATGGGAAGGATCAATGATGTTCTTATTGTTGCAAATAGGAATTATGTGCCCATATATTTTATCGTTCTTGATATAGATTGCAATCTTTCTTGTCCTATTATTCTTGGTAGACCTTTCCTTAGAACGATTGATGCGATTATTGATATGAAGGAAGGGAATATTAGATTCCAATTTCCATTAAGGAAAGGCATGGAGCACTTTCCAAGAAAGAAATTTAAATTACCTTATGAATCTATCATGCGAGCTACTTATGAATTGAGTGCCAAAGATGGCACTACTTAGATCTATCCTGGCTTTTATGCCTAGCTAGGGGCGCTAAACGATAGCGCTAGTTGGTAGGCAACCCAATTTTATTTTAGTTTTCTTTGTTTTTGCTTCTGTTTAGTAATAAATTTTTCATCTACCTTCTGTTTAGATGTGTTTTTATGTTTTAATTAGTGTTTGTGCCAAGTAGAACCTATAGGATAACCTATGGTAATAGTTAATTTGATTCTGCTGAAAAACAGAAACTTTGCACGCACGAAAATAATTTTAGTAATTCACAGAAACGTGATTTTGCGTTGATTCTTTTTTAAGTAGATCAATAGACAAATTTCCCAGGACTTCCTATTTTGGTAGGATTTTTATAGTTCCATAAGTATTCGGAAGTTACAGATTGCTACAGACTGTTCTATTTTTGACAAGTTCTGTTTTTCGTGTGTTGTTTGCTTATTTTGATGCATCTATGGATAGTATATAGGGTATGAACCATAGAGAAGTTGGAATACAGTAGGTTTAACACCAATATAAATAAATAATGAGTTCATTACAGTACCTTATGTGGTGGTTTTGCTTTCTTGCACTAACGAAGCTTATGAGATTTCCTGTTGAGTTTTGTGTTGTGAAGTTTCCAAGTTTTGGGTAAAGATTTGATGGACTATGGAATAAGGAGTGGCAAGAGCCTAAGCTTGGGGATGCCCATGGCACCCCAAGATATTCAAGGATAACCAAAAGCCTAAGCTTGGGGATGCCCCGGAAGCATCCCCTCTTTCGTCTTCGTCTATCGGTAACTTTACTTGGAGCTATATTTTTATTCGCCATATGATATGTGTTTTGATTGGAGTGTCTTGTATGATATTAGTCTTTGATTTTTAGATTACCACAATCATCCTTTCTGTACACACCTTTTGGGAGAAGCCCACTTGATTAGAATTTATTAGAATACGCTATGTGCTTCACTTTTATCTTTTGAGCTAGGTAGTTATGCTTTAGTGCTTCACTTATATATTTTAGAGCACGGCGGTGGATTGATTTTGTAGCAATTGTTGATCTCTCATGCTTCACTTATATTATTTTGAGAGTCTCTTAGAACAGCATGGTATTTGCTATGGTTATAAAATTGGTCCTAGAATGATCGGCATCCAAGTTGGGTATAATAAAAACTATCATAGGAAGTGAATTGGATGCTATGATCAATTTGATACTTGATAATTGTTTTGAGATATAGAGGTGGTAATGTTAGAGTCATGCTAGTTGGGTGATTATGAATTTAAAGAATACTTGTCTTGAAGTTTGTGATTCCCGTAGCAGGCACGTACGGTGAACCGCTTTGTGATGAAGTTGGAGCACAATTTTATTTATTGATTGTCTTCCTTATGAGTGGCGGTCGGGGACGAGCGATGATCTTTTCCTACCAATCTATCCCCCTAGGAGCATGCGCGTAGTACTTTGTTTTCAATGGCTTGTGGATTTTTCAATAAGTATATGAGTTCTTTATGACTAATGTTGAGTCCATGGATTATACGCACTCTCACCCTTCCACCATTGCTAGACTCTCTTGTGCCGCGCAATTTTCGCCGGTACCATACACCCACCTTATACCTTCCTCAAAAAAGCCACCATACCTACCTATAATGGCATTTCCATAGCCATTCCGAGATATATTGCCATGCAACTTTCCACCGTTCCGTTTATATGACACACATCATCATTGTCATATTGCTCTTTGCATGATCGTGTAGTTGACATTGTATTTGTGGCAAGGACACCTTCATAATTTTCATACATGTCACTTTTGATTCATTGCATATCCCGGTACACAGCCGGAGGCATTTATATAGAGTCATATCTTGTTCTAAGTATCGAGTTGTAATCTTGAGTTGTAAGTAAATTAAAGTGTGACGATCTTCATTATTAGAGCATTGTCCCAATGAAGAAAGGATGATGGAGACTATGATTCCCCCACAAGTCGGGATAAGACTTCGGACTTTACAAAAAAGAGAGGCCAAAGAGCCCACCAAATAAAAAAAGGGAAAGGCCAAAAAAATAAAAAGAAAGGCCAAATAAAAAAATGAGAGAAAAATAGAGAAGGGACAATGCTACTATCCTTTTTACCACACTTGTGCTTCAAAGTAGCACCATGATCTTCATGATAGAGAGTCTCCTATGTTGTCACTTTCATATACTAATGGGAATTTTTCATTATAGAACTCGGCTTGTATATTCCAATGATGGGCTTCCTCAAAATGCCCTAGGTCTTCGTGAGCAAGCGAGTTGGATGCACCCCCACTTAGTTTCTTTTTTTTGAGCTTTCATACATTTATAGCTCTAGTGCAATCGTTGCATGGCAATCCCTACTCACTCACATTGATATCTATTAATGGGCATCTCCATAGCCCGTTGATACGCCTAGTTGATGTGAGACTATCTTCTCCTTTTTTTGTCTTCTCCACAACCACCATTCTATTCCACATATAGTGCTATGTCCATGGCTCACGCTCATGTATTGCGTGAAAGTTGAAAAGGTTTGAGAATATTAAAGTATGAAACAATTGCTTGGCTTGTCATCGGGGTTGTGCATGATTAAATACTTTGTGTGATGAAGATAGAGCAATAGCCAGACTATATGATTTTGTAGGGATAACTTTCTTTAGCCATTTTATTTTGAGAAGACATGATTGCTTAGTTATTAAGCTTGAAGTATTACTATTTCTTATGTCAATATGAACTTTTATTTTGAATCATTTGGATCTGAACATTCATGCCAGAATAAAGAAAATTACATTGAGAATTATGCTAGGTAGCATTCGACATCAAAAATTCTGTTTTTATCATTTACGTACTCGAGGACGAGCAGGAATTAAGCTTGGGGATGCTTGACACGTCTCCAACGTATCTATAATTTTTGATTGTTCCATGCTATTATATTACCCGTTTTGGATGTTTATGGGCTTTACTTTACACTTCTATATCATTTTTGGGACTAACCTACTAACCGGAGGCCCAACCCGAATTGCTGTTTTTTTGCCTATTTCAGTGTTTCGAAGAAAAGGAATATCAAACGGAATGAAACCTTCGGGAATGATCTTTTTGGAACAAACGTGATCCAGGGGACTTGGAGTGGACGTCAAGCAATAGAGGAGGCGGCCACGAGGGTGCCTGGCGCCCCCTTTGGGGGTGGGCATGCCCCCACCCTCGTGGGCCCCTCGAGCGTCCACCGACCTACTTCCTCCTCCTATATATACCCACGTACCCTGAAACCATCGGGGAGCACCACGAAAACCTAATTCCACTGCCGCAACCTTCTGTATCGGCGAGACCCCATCTTGGAGCCTTCACCGGCGCTCCGCCGGAGGGGGAATCGATCACGGAGGGCCTCTACATCATCTCCAAGGCCATTCCGATGAGTTGTGAGTAGTTTACCACAGACCTTCGGGTCCATAGTTATTAGCTAGATGGCTTCTTTTCTCTCTTTGAATCTCAATACAAAGTTCTCCTCGATCTTCTTGGAGATCTATTCGGTGTAACTCTTTTTGCAGTGTGTTTGTCGAGATCCGATGAATTGGGTTTATGATCAAGTTTATCTCTGAGAAATATTTGAATCTCCTCTGAATTCTTTTATGTGTGATTAAGTTATCTTTGCACGTCTCTTCGAATTATCAGTTTGGTTTGGCCTACTAGATTGATCTTTCTTGCAATGGGAGAAGTGCTTAGCTTTGGGTTCAATCTTGCGGTGTCCTTTCCCAGTGATAGTAGGGGCAGCAATGCACGTATTATATTGTTGCCATCGAGTATAAAAAGATGGGGTTTATATCATATTGCATGAGTTTATGCCTCTACATCATGTCATCATTCTTAATGCGTTACTCTGTTCTTTATGAACTTAATACTCTAGATGCATGTTGGATAGTGGTCGATGTGTGGAGTAATAATAGTAGATGCAGGCAGGAGTCGGTCTACTTGTCGTGGATGTGATGCCTATATACATGATCATGCCTAGATAATCTCATAATTATTCGCTTTTCTATCAATTGCTCGACAGTAATTTGTTCACCCACCGTAATACTTATGCTATCTTGAGAGAAGCCACTAGTCAAACCTATGGCCCCCGGGTCTATCTTTTATCATATAAGTTTACTATCTACTTTTATTTGCATCTTTACTTTTCCAGTCTATATCATAAAAATACCAAAAATATTTATCTCATCATATTATCTCTATCAGATCTCACTTTTGCAAGTGGCCGTGAAGGGATTGAAAACCCCTTATTGCGTTGGTTGCGAGGTTCTTGTTTGTGTGTGTAGGTGCGTGTGACTTTTGAGGAGCCTCCTACTGGATTGATACCTTGGTTCTCAAAAACTAAGGGAAATACTTACGCTACTTTGCTGCATCACCCTTTCCTCATCAAGGAAAACCAACGCAAGCTCAAGACGTAGCACGCCCCGCCGCCACGATGAACATGACTTAAACCTGTCATCAGATGGTGTGCGGGAGATTACGCCTGTAACCACACTAGCCCTAGATCCAGAGCGGAGTGCGCCATCCGAGGGCGGGAGGTTCAACCCCGGCACAGAAGCCGCGGACTCAACGGCGCTAGAGTCGAACACAGATTTGAACTCCAACAAGGCCTGTGTCATCGGAACCTCGGACTCGTCTCCGGCCATAGGCTCCGAACCACGTGTATCCGCACCCATCGAATCTGACCGGGCGTCGATCTTAGAGTTCAGCTCCGCGGACATCTTCCAACACTCACCCTTGGGCGACGTGTTAAACTCATTGAAGTCCCTCTCCTTGTTAGAAGATTCTCAGCCGAACTATGTCCGGCTTGAGAGGGAAGCGGACGACGAAGAACTTCGTTACCCACCCACCACCCACTTGATAGCCATTGTTGACGATTTGACCGACATGCTTGATTTCAACTCTGAAGACATCGACGGTATGGACGACGATGCCGGAGAAGAAACGGAACCACCGCCCACAGGGCGCTGGACAACCACCTCTTCATACGACATATACATGGTGTATACACCCAAAGAAGACAACGACGATGACAAAAAGGAACTAGTCGAGGATAAAACTCCTGGAAAGCTGCAAAAGCGCAGACGTCAGCAGCGCCGCTCAAAACCACACCATGGTAAAAACAGTGATACCGGCACACGAGGGAATAACACCCCAGACGACGCCAAAGACAATAAAGAAACCGTGGACCCAACAATGGAACTGGACGATCAAGGTGATGGCAAACACAGTCCGGGGCCCTTGTCCGATCACAGCGATGCTGAAGACTCCAATTACCAACCCGTCTTCGAAGAAGAGAGTAGTCGGGGTGACGATGCATTCATCATCCCAGAAGAACAAATGGAACAAGAGCACCTCCACCAGAGACTTATCGCCACAGCGAGGAGCTTGAAAAAGCAGAAGCAATGGCTTAAAGCCGCACAGAATGCGCTCATTGATAAATGGAATGAAGTACTTGACACTGAGGAAAAATACGGCGGTAACCGCCAAACAAATAGCTACCCCAAACGCAAGCTGCTGCCCGAATTCGATGACGATGCCATTGCACCCATTCCACCGAATAACAATACGGCCGATCAACCTGGCCGACCACCTCGTACTCCAGATAGAGCGGCCAATAACGCTGCACACGAAACCGCACCCCCTCCCCATAAAGGAAAGGAGGTTGCAACCCAGAACCAGAAACATGACTTACGTGAGGACCTGGACAAAAGAGCTGGGAGAACCAGGTCCATTTATGGATCCAGGGAATGCGTTTCCACACAGGACCGGGGCCATCGAATCAAATACACAGGCAACTTACCAGTTCAAAACCAACATCGAACACTGCCACCGTCTGGCCCGAACCACGATACAGCCAAATACAGGGGCGCTGCACACCCCTTGTGTTTCACCGATGAGGTGCTGGATCATGAATTTCCAGAAGGGTTTAAACCTGTGAATATCGAGGCATACGAGGGAACGACAGACCCTGCGGTCTAGATAGAAGACTTTATTCTTCACATCCACATGGCTCGCGGAGACGATCTCCACGCCATCAAATACCTACCCCTCAAGCTAAAAGGACCAGCTCGGCACTAGCTAAAAAGCCTCCCCAAAAATTCCATGGGAAGCTGGGAAGAACTTGAGGACGCTTTTAGGGCCAATTTCCAAGGGACCTATGTCTGACCTCCATATGCAGACGATCTAAGTCACATAACCCAACAACCCGGAGAGTCAGCCCGTAAGCTTTGGAACCAGTTTCTCACTAAGAAGAACCAAATCATTGATTGTCCGGACACCAAAGCCTTAGCAGCTTTCAAACACAGTGTTTGGGATGAATGGCTGGCCAGACACCGAGGCCAGGAAAAGCCAAGGACAATGGTAGCCTTAACCACTCTATTGACCTGCTTTTGCGCGAGAGAGGAGAGCTGGTTGGCCCGTAGTAGCACCAGCGACCCTGGCACATCCGAAGTCAGGGATGGCAGCGGAAAGCCACGACGAAATAAAAACAAATGTCAGAACAACGGAGAAAGCCCGGAAAATACAACGGTAAACGTAGGGTTCAGGGGCTCCAGACCCGGTCAACGGAAAAAGTCACTTAAAGGCAGCAGAAATGACCTATCTAGCCTAGATAAAATTCTCGAAAGGTCCTGCCAAATTCATGGCACTCCCGACAAACCAGCTAATCACACTAATAGAGAGTGTTGGGTCTTCAAGAAGGCCGGCAAGCTCGACGCCGAACACAAGGGAAAGGGACCACAAAGCGAAGACAAGGACGAATCTCGCCAGCCGAATATGGAGGGACAAAAGAAATTCCCACCAGAGGTCAAGATAGTGAACATGATTTACGTCACTCATATCCCAAAGAGGGAGCGCAAACGCGCACTCCGAGACATTTACGCTATAGAGCCCGTCGCCCCCAAATTCAACCCATGGTCGGCATGTCTGATCACCTTTGATCGCAGGGACCACCCAACTAGTATCCGTCACGGGGGCTCGGCTACCTTAGTGCTCGACCCAATAATTGACAGATACCACCTCACCCGAGTCCTTATGGACGATGGCAGTAGTCTTAGTCTAATATATCAAGATAGTGTCTGTAAGATGGGGATAGACCCATCAAGAATCAAACAAAGCAGCACTACCTTTAAAGGAGTAATACCAGGCGTAGAGGCCCACTGCATGGGCACCCTATGAAAGTGCGTTATGTCGACTAGAGGGGGGTGAATAGGCGATTTTTATGAATTCTTCACTGAGGAATTTGCCGGTGAGGAAATTCCTTAGCGAAGAACTATTAGCAACGGAATAAGTGTTGGAAATATGCCCTAGAGGCAATAATAAAAGTGTTATTATTATATTTCCTTGTTCATGATGATTGTATTTTATTCATGCTATAACTGTATTATCCGGAAATCGTAATACACGTGTGAATACATAGACCATAACATGTCCCTAGTGAGCCTCTAGTTGACTAGCTCGTTGGTCGACAGATAGTCATGGTTTCCTGACTATGGACATTAGATGTCAATGACAACGGGATCACATCATTAGGAGAATGATGTGATGGACAAGACCCAATCCTAAGCATAGCACAAGATCGTGTAGTTCGTTTTGCTAGAGCTTTTCCAATGTCAAGTATCTCTTCCTTAGACCATGAGATCGTGTAACTCCCGGATACCGTAGGAGTGCTTTGGGTGTACCAAACGTCACAACGTAACTGGGTGACTATAAAGGTGCACTAAAGGTATCTCCCAAAGTGTCTGTTGGGTTGACACGGATCGAGACTGGGATTTGTCACTCCGGTTTACGGAGAGGTATCACTGGGCCCACTCGGTAGTGCATCATCATAATGAGCTCAAAGTGACCAAGTGTCTGGTCACGGGATCATGCATTACGGTACGAGTAAAGTGACTTGTCGGTAAGGAGACTGAACGAGGTATTGGGATACCGACGATCGAGTCTCGGGCAAGTAACATACCGTCTGACAAAGGGAATTGTATACGGGATTGTTCGAATCCTCGACATCGTGGTTCATCCGATGAGATCATCGAGGAGCATGTGGGAGCCAACATGGGTATCTAGATCCCACTGTTGGTTATTGCCCGAGAGCCGTCTCGGTCATGTCTACGTGTCTCCCAAACCCGTAGGGTCTACACACTTAAGGTTCGGTGACACTAGGGTTGTATGAATATGAGTATGCAGTATACCGAATGTTGTTCGGAGTCCCGGATGAGATCCCGGACGTCACGAGGAGTTCCGGAATGGTCCGGAGGTAAAGATTTATATATAGGAAGTCTTATTTTGGTCGCCGGAAAAGTTTCGCACTTTATCGGTATTGTACCGGGAGTGCCGAAAGGGGTCCGGGGGTCCACATGCCCCGGGGGGCCACATGGGCTGTAGGGGGTGCGCCTTGGCCTATGTGGGCCAAGGACACCAGCCCCAAGAGGCCCATGCGCCAAGGAGACTTGGGGAGGGGAGAGTCCTAAAGGGGGAAGGCACCTCCGAGGTGCCTTGGGGAGGATGGACTCCTCCCCCCCTCTTGGCCGCACCCCTTACTTGGAGGAAGGGGCAAGGCTGCGCCCCCCTCTCCCTTGCCCCTATATAAAGGGAGGGGAGGGAGGGGCAGCCGCACCCATAAGCCCTGGCGCCTTCCTCCTCCCTACAACACCTCCTCCTCCTCCCGTAGTTGCTTAGCGAAGCCCTGCCGGAGTTCTGCTGCATCCACCATCACGCCGTCATGCTGCTGGATCATCATCAACCTCTCCTTCCCCCTTGCTGGATCAAGAAGGAGGATACGTCATCCGCTCCGTACGTGTGTTGAACGCGGAGGTGCTGTCCGTTCAGCACTAGGTCATCGGTGATCTGAATCACGGCGAGTACGACTCCATCATCCCCGTTCCATTGAACGCTTCCACATGCGATCTACAAGTGGTATGTAGATGCAATCACTCTCCCATGACTCGTTGCTAGATGAACTCATAGATGGATCTTGGTGAAACCATAGGAATTTTTTTAATTTTCTGCAACGTTCCCCAACAGTGGCATCATGAGCTAGGTCTATGCGTAGTTCTCTATTGCACGAGTAGAACACAATTTTGTTGTGGGCGTAGATCTTGTCAACTTGCTTGCTGCTACTAGTCTTATCTTGCTTTAGCAGTATTGTGGGATGAAGCGGCCCGGACCAACCTTACACGTACGCTTACATGAGACCGGTTCCACCGACTAACATGCACTAGTTGCATAAGGTGGCTGGCGGGTGTCTGTCTCTCCCACTTTAGTTGGAGCGGATTCGATGAAAAGGGTCCTTATGAAGGGTAAATAGAAGTTGACAAAATCACGTTGTGGTTATTCGTAGGTAAGAAAAACGTTCTTGCTAGAACCCAATTGCAGCCACGTAAAAGATGCAACAACAATTAGAGGATGTCTAACTTGTTTTTGCAGCAATTGTCATGTGATGTGATATGGCCAGAAGTTGTGATGAATGATGAATGATATATTGTGATGTATGAGATCATGTTCTTGTAATAGGAATTATGACTTGCATGTCGATGAGTATGACAACCGGCAGGAGCCATAGGAGTTGTCTTTATTTTTTGTATGACCTGCGTGTCATTGAAGAACGCCATGTAAACTACTTTACTTTATTGCTAAACGCGTTAGTCATAGAAGTAGAAGTAGTCGTTGGCGTGACAACTTCATGAAGACACGATGATGGAGATCATGATGATGGAGATCATGGTGTCATGCCGGTGACAAGATGATCATGGAGCCCCGAAGATAAAGATCAAAGGAGCTATATGATATTGGCCATATCATGTCACTACTCTATATAATTGCATGTGATGTTTATTATGTTTATACATCTTGTTTACTTAGAACGACGGTAGTAAATAAGATGATCCCTTACAACAATTTCAAGAAGTGTTCTCCCCTAACTGTGCACCGTTGCTAAAGTTCGTCGTTTCGAAGCACCACGTGATGATCGGTTGTGATAGATCCTTACGTTCACATACAACGGGTGTAAGAAAGTTTTACACATGCAAAACACTTAGGGTTAACTTGACGAGCCTAGCATGTACAGACATGGCCTCGGAACACGGAGACCGAAAGGTCGAACACGAGTCGTATGGAAGATACGATCAACATGAGAATGTTCACCGACGATGACTAGTCCGTCTCACATGATGATCGGACACGGCCTAGTCGACTCGGATCGTGTAACACTTAGATGACTAGAGGGATGTCAAATTTGAGTGGGAGTTCATTAAATAATTTGATTAGATGAACTTAATTATCATGAACTTAGTCTAAAACCTTTGCAAAATATGTCTTGTAGATCAAATGGCCAACGCTCATGTCAACATGAACTTCAACGCGTTCCTAGAGAAAACCAAGCTGAAAGATGATGGCAGCAACTATACGGACTGGGTCCGGAACCTGAGGATCATCTTCATAGCAGCCAAGAAAGCATATGTCCTTACAGCACCGTTAGGTGACCCACCTGCTCTACCAGCACTGCAAGACGATTTGAACATTTGGCAGACACGTTCTGATGATTACTCCCTCGTTCAGTGCGGCATGCTTTACAGCTTAGAACCGGGGCTCCAAAAGCGTTTTGAGCAACACGGAGCATATGAGATGTTCGAGGAGCTGAAACTAGTTTTCCAAGCTCATGCACGGGTCGAGAGATATGAAGTCTTCAACAAGTTATATAGTTGTAAGATGGAGGAAAACAGTTCTGTCAATGAGCAGATACTCAAAATGTCTGGGTTGCACGACCGCCTGTCCCAGCTGGACATTAACCTCCCGGATGAGGCGGTCATTGACAGAATCCTTCAGTCACTCCCACCTAGCTACAAGAGCTTTGTGATGAACTATAATATGCAGGGGATGGTTAAGACCATTCCTGAAGTATTTTCAATGCTGAAGTCGGCAGAGGTTGAAATCAAGAAAGAACATCAAGTGTTGATGGTCAATAAGACCACTAAGTTCAAGAAGGGCAAGGGTAAGAAGAACTTCAAGAAGGACGTCAAAGGTGTTGCCGCGCCCGGTAAGTTAGTTGCCGGGAAGAAGTCAAAGAATGGACCCAAGCCCGAGACTGAGTGCTTTTATTGCAAGGGGAAGGGTCACTGGAAGCGGAACTGCCCCAAATACTTAGCGGATAAGAAGGCCGGCAACACTAAAGGTATATTTGATATACATGTAATTGATGTGTACCTTGCCAGTACTCGTAGTAACTCCTGGGTATTTGATACCGGTGCCGTTGCTCATATTTGTAACTCACAGCAGGAGCTGCGGAATAAGCGGAGACTGGCGAAGGACGAGGTGACGATGCGCGTTGGGAATGGTTCCAAGGTCGATGTGATCGCCGTCGGCACGCTACCTCTACATTTACCTACGGGATTAGTTATAAACCTTAATAATTGTTATTTGGTGCCAAGTTTGAGCATGAACATTGTATCTGGATCTCGTTTGATACGAGATGGCTACTCATTTAAATCCGAGAATAATGGTTGTTCTATTTATATGAGATATATGTTTTATGGTCATGCCCCTATGGTCAATGGTTTATTCTTAATGAATCTCGAGCGTAATGTTACACATATTCATAGCGTGAATACCAAAAGATGTAAAGTTGATAACGATAGCCCCACATACTTGTGGCACTGCCGCCTTGGTCACATTGGTGTCAAGCGCATGAAGAAGCTCCATGCTGATGGACTTTTGGAGTCTCTCGATTATGAATCATTTGACACATGCGAACCATGCCTCATGGGCAAGATGACCAAGACTCCGTTCTCCGGAACAATGGAGCGAGCAACCAACTTGTTGGAAATCATATATACCGATGTGTGCGGTCCGATGAGCGTTGAGGCTCGCGGAGGATATCGTTATGTTCTCACTCTCACTGATGACTTGAGTAGATATGGGTATGTCTACTTAATGAAGCACAAGTCTGAGACCTTTGAAAAGTTCAAGGAATTTCAGAATGAGGTAGAGAATCAACATGACCGAAAGATAAAATTCCTACGATCAGATCGTGGAGGAGAATACTTAAGTCACGAATTTGGTACAGACTTAAGGAAATGTGGAATCGTTTCACAACTCACGTCGCCTGGAACACCTCAGCGTAACGGTGTGTCAGAACGTCGTAATCGCACCCTATTGGATATGGTACGGTCTATGATGTCTCTTACCGATTTACCGCTATCATTTTGGGGATACGCTCTAGAGACAGCTACATTCACTTTAAATAGGGCACCGTCTAAATCCGTTGAGACGACACCGTATGAATTATGGTTTGGGAAGAAACCTAAGCTGTCGTTTCTAAAAGTTTGGGGATGCGATGCTTATGTCAAGAAACTTCAACCTGAAAAGCTCGAACCCAAGTCGGAAAAATGCGTCTTCATAGGATACCCTAAGGAAACCATTGGGTATACCTTCTACTTAAGATCCGAAGGCAAGATCTTTGTTGCCAAGAACGGATCCTTTCTGGAAAAAGAGTTTCTCTCGAAAGAAGTAAGTGGGAGGAAAGTAGAACTCGATGAAGTACTACCTCTTGAGCGGGATAGTAGTGCAGCTCAGGAAGATGTTCCTGTGATGCCTACACCAACTGAAGAGGAAAATAATGACGATGATCAAGGTACTTCGGATCAAGTTGCTACTGAACTTCATAGGTCCACAAGGACATGTTCCGCACCAGAGTGGTACGTCAACCTTGTCCTGGAAATCATGTTGTTAGACAACGGTGAACCTTCGAACTATGAAGAAGCAATGGCGGGCCCAGATTCCAACAAATGGCTTGAAGCCATGAAATCCGAGATAGAATCCATGTATGAAAACAAAGTATGGACTTTGACTAACTTGCCCGATGATCGGCGAGCGATAGAAAACAAATGGATCTTTAAGAAGAAGACGGACGCGGATGGTAATGTCACCATCTATAAAGCTCGACTTGTCGCTAAGGGTTATTGGCAAGTTCAAGGGATTGACTACGATAAGACTTTATCTCCCGTAGCGAAGCTTAAGTCCGTCCGAATCATGTTAGCAATTGCCGCATACTATGATTATGAGATATGGCAGATGGACGTCAAAACGGCATTCCTTAACGGTTATCTTAAGGAAGAGTTGTATATGATGCAGCCAGAAGGTTTTGTCGATCCTAAGAACGCTAACAAAGTGTGCAAGCTCCAGCGATCCATTTATGGGCTGGTGCAAGCATCTCGGAGTTGGAACATTCGCTTTGATGAGATGATCAAAGCGTTTGGGTTTATGCAGACTTATGGAGAAGCCTGCGTTTACAAGAAAGTGAGTGGGAGCTCTGTAGCATTTCTCATATTATATGTAGATGACATACTTTTGATGGGAAATGATATAGAATTCTTGGACAGCATTAAGGCCTACTTGAATAAGTGTTTTTCAATGAAGGACCTTGGAGAAGCTGCTTATATATTAGGCATCAAGATCTATAGAAATAGATCGAGATGCCTCATAGGTCTTTCACAAAGCACATACCTTGATAAGATTTTGAAGAAGTTCAAAATGGATCAGTCCAAGAAAGGGTTCTTGCCGGTACTGCAAGGTGTGAGATTGAGCTCGGCTCAATGCCCGACCACGGCAAAAGATAAAGAAGAGATGAGTGTCATCCCCTATGCTTCAGCCATAGGATCTATTATGTATGCCATGCTATGTACCAGACCTAATGTAAACCTTGCCGTAAGTTTGGTAGGAAGGTACCAAAGTAATCCCGGCAAGGAACACTGGACATCGGTCAAGAATATCCTGAAGTACCTGAAAAGGACAAAGGACACGTTTCTCGTTTATGGAGGTGACGAAGAGCTCGTCGTAAAGGGTTACGTCGACGCTAGCTTCGATACAGATCTGGATGACTCTAAGTCACAAACCGGATACGTGTATATGTAGAATGGTGGAGCAGTAAGCTGGTGCAGCTGCAAGCAGAGCGTCGTGGCGGGATCTACATGTGAAGCGGAGTACATGGCAGCCTCGGAGGGAGCGCATGAAGCAATTTGGGTGAAGGAGTTCATCACCGACCTAGGAGTCATACCCAATGTGTCGGGGCCGATCAAACTCTTCTGTGACAACACTGGAGCTATTGCCCTTGCCAAGGAGCCCAGGTTTCACAAGAAGACCAGGCACATCAAGCGTCGTTTCAACTCCATCCGTGAAAATGTTCAAGATGGAGACATAGATATTTGCAAAGTACATACGGATCTGAATGTCGCAGATCCGTTGACTAAACCTCTCTCGCGAGGAAAACATGATCAACACCAGAACTCTATGGGTGTTCGATTCATCACAATGTAACTAGATTATTGACTCTAGTGCAAGTGGGAGACTGTTGGAAATATTCCCTAGAGGCAATAATAAAAGTGTTATTATTATATTTCCTTGTTCATGATGATTGTATTTTATTCATGCTATAACTGTATTATCCAGAAATCATAATACACGTGTGAATACATAGACCATAACATGTCCCTAGTGAGCCTCTAGTTGACTAGCTCGTTGGTCGACAGATAGTCATGGTTTCCTGACTATGGACATTAGATGTCAATGACAACGGGATCACATCATTAGGAGAATGATGTGATGGACAAGACCCAATCCTAAGCATAGCACAAGATCGTGTAGTTCGTTTTGCTAGAGCTTTTCCAATGTCAAGTATCTCTTCCTTAGACCATGAGATCGTGTAACTCCCGGATACCGTAGGAGTGCTTTGGGTGTACCAAACGTCACAACGTAACTGGGTGACTATAAAGGTGCACTACAGGTATCTCCGAAAGTGTCTGTTGGGTTGACATGGATCGAGACTGGGATTTGTCACTCCGGTTTACGGAGAGGTATCACTGGGCCCACTCAGTAGTGCATCATCATAATGAGCTCAAAGTGACCAAGTGTCTGGTCACGGGATCATGCATTACGGTACGAGTAAAGTGACTTGTCGGTAACGAGACTGAACGAGGTATTGGGATACCGACGATCAAGTCTCGGGCAAGTAACATACCGTCTGACAAAGGGAATTGTATACGGGGTTGTTCGAATCCTCGACATCATGGTTCATCCGATGAGATCATCGAGGAGCATGTGGGAGCCAACATGGGTATCCAGATCCCGCTGTTGGTTATTGCCCGAGAGCCGTCTCGGTCATGTCTACGTGTCTCCCGAACCCGTAGGGTCTACACACTTAAGGTTCGGTGACGCTAGGGTTGTATGAATATGAGTATGCAGTATACCGAATGTTGTTCGGAGTCCCGGATGAGATCCCGGACGTCACTAGGAGTTCCGGAATGGTCCGGAGGTAAAGATTTATATATAGGAAGTCTTATTTTGGTCGCCGGAAAAGTTTCGCACTTTATCGGTATTGTACCGGGAGTGCCGAAAGGGGTCCGGGGGTCCACCGGGGGGGTCCACCTGCCCCGGGGGGCCACATGGGCTGTAGGGGGTGCGCCTTGGCCTATGTGGGCCAAGGGCACCAGCCCCAAGAGGCCCATGCGCCAAGGAGACTTGGGGAGGGGAGAGTCCTAAAGGGGGAAGGCACCTCCGAGGTGCCTTGGGGAGGATGGACTCCTCCCCCCCCCTCTTGGCCGCACCCCTTCCTTGAAGGAAGGGGCAAGGCTGCGCCCCCCCTCTCCCTTGCCCCTATATAAAGGGAGGGGAGGGAGGGGCAGCCGCACCCATAAGCCCTGGCGCCTCCCTCCTCCCTGCAACACCTCCTCCTCCTCCCGTAGTTGCTTAGCGAAGCCCTGCCGGAGTTCTGCTGCATCCACCATCATGCCGTCGTGCTGCTGGATCATCATAAACCTCTCCTTCCCCCTTGCTGGATCAAGAAGGAGGAGACGTCATCCGCATCCGCTCCGTACGTGTGTTGAACGCGGAGGTGCTGTCCGTTCAGCACTAGGTCATCGGTGATCTGAATCACGGCGAGTACAACTCCATCATCCCCGTTCCATTGAACGCTTCCGCACGCGATCTACAAGTGGTATGTAGATGCAATCACTCTCCCATGACTCGTTGCTAGATGAACTCATAGATGGATCTTGGTGAAACCATAGGAAAAATTTTAATTTTTTGCAACGTTCCCCAACAATAAGTACTCAGAAGTAAGCATAACAGAGTGCACGCATAGTCATCATGATGAAATGAAGACTAGCACAGAGTACAGAAAGCGTAATCACAGGATAACACAAGATGAAGACAAACAGACTGAAGAAATTGAACTGAGGAAATTGAGAAAGTCTTCAGTCAAAGTCTTCAAACACAGATATGAACAAACACTCAACACAGTAATGAGGAAATGAAAGGGTTGAGGAAATAGAACCAGTTAGGTTGGTGAAGACAATGATTTGGTAGACCAGTTCCAACTGCTATCTCAGTTGTATGTCTGGTTGGAGCGGCTGAGTATTTAAACTCGAGGACACGCAGTCCCGGACACCCAGTCACTGAGCACGCAGCTCAGGACACCCAGTCCTCACCGTATTCTCCTTGAACTAAGATCACACAGATCCCGTCCAATCACTCGTGGTAAGTCTTCAGGCGACTTCCAAACCTTCACAGACTTGGTCACTCGGCGATCCACAATTCCTCTTGGATGCTCTAGACCTTGACGCCTAACCGTCTGGAAGAAGCACAGTCTTCAAAGGTAAAAAGCGTCGGATCCATGCGGGATCAATTTCTTCAGTGATGCTCAATCACTTTGGGGTTTGTAGGTGTTTGGGTTTGGGATTTTCCTCACTTGATGATTTTCGCTCAAAGTCCTCGGAGGATGGGTTGCTCTCAAATGACAAGTGTCAAGTTCTCTTGGAGCAGCCAACCAGCTAGTGGTTGTAGGGGGCGGCTATTTATAGCCTAGGGAGCAGCCTGACATGATAAGACATAAATGCCCTTCAATGATATGACCGTTAGGTGGATAAGATGTTTTGGGACAGCTAGCGCGCAGCACAGCAACGGTCGGAAATTTGACTCTCAAATTCCTCAGGGCTATCATGTTCCTCACTGTGTAGGTAATTCGCACTGGCGAATTCCTAACTCCTCAGTCAGAACAAATTCATCAGCGACCAGAAGAACTTCGTCTCTATCACTGAAGAAAGTGACTGAACTGTATGAGATTTCCAAAGGCTTCACTCGAAGGGATTGGTAGGTGTAGGATTTTGAGTTGAGCATCACATGGAAATTTTTCCTTAGTATTTCCTCGACCCCCTTTAACAGTATGGTGTTTCCTATGACTCAAGAAAGAGAAAATGAAACTACAAAAACAAAAGTCTTCACGCTTCATGTTCCATAAATGAGTACCAAGTCTTCAAGGTCACACCAATTTCTTCACTTTCAAAGTCTTCAGAAAGTCTTCAGAATATCAAAGTCTTCAGTTGAAGAACTTCATTTTTAGGGGTCGACTTTCTCTGTAAATATCAAACTCCTCAAAGACTTATAGACCTGTGTACACTCACAAACGCATTAGTCCCTTAACCTATAAGTCTTCAATACACCAAAATCACTAAGGGGCAATAGATGCACTTACAATCTCCCCCTTTTTGGTGATTGATGACAACATAGGTTAAGTTTTCAACGGGGATAAATATATGAAGTGTATACACTGATATTGAGGAATTTGATTACAAGATATAGAAGAACTCCCCCTGAAGATGTGCATAGTGAGGAATTTGCTTTTGAGGCAATGCACATTTGAAGAGTTGAATCATGGAGATCTCCCCCTATATCTTGTAATTCATACACGCATTTGATATATAATATGAAGAATTTGAAATGCATGATGAAATATGATGCCTGATGAGATTCAGCATGCGTGCAAAGTCATTAACGAGGAATAAGCATGCAGAGCATAACGCACCAAAAAGTATCAGCGCACCATCAGGTTTAAGATTACAACTCGATCCAAATAAAAGTTTCAGAAGAAGAAGAGTTGTAACTTAAAAAAATGTCCTTAATATAGACCCGCTTGAAGACTAACTCAGATTTCTCCCCCTTTGTCATCAAATGACCAAACGGATTGAAACTGAGGACTAATGCCCCTGAAGAATTTCAAGTTGATGGAGGAGCGCCAGCGTTGTCGGGGTTGTTTGTTGGAGCAGGGCCTGCCGCAGTGTCGTCCAAATCTTCATACTCATCAGTGTCACGCGATGAAGAATAAGAGCTGGCCACCAAGGAAGGGACTTTGACCTTCTTGAATTTCTTCGGTGGAGGTGCAGACCAGTCATATTCTTCCTTGAGACCCATATTCTTCAGATCTGCAGCGCTGTAGACATGAGAGAGAACAGCCCAGGTGCGGTTGAGGGTTTCATGGAGGTAGTAGTGGTTCTTCTTCACTGCATTGTGTGTGGAGGTCATGTTGTGAAGAATTGAACCAAACTGACGCTTGACCCATTTATGATTGCGATCAACCTTCTGATGAAGACTGAGGAGTAACTCACAATCAGTCATCACCCTGGGTGCTGTGGCTTGAGGATTTTGCTTGGCTGAGGTATTGGCGGCAGAGTCATGGGTGGCAGAATCGTCATTGGTGGAGTAAGATGCAGCCTTGCGAAATTGACCATCCAATGGACGAATGCCTTCATCGATCATAGCAGCGGCCTTGCCTTTATCATCAGCTGATGAAACTGTCCGTTTGAGGACTTCAATGGGAGGCAAGTAGCTACCGTGGTTTAGAGTGTCAGCTTTGTAATTCAGTGAAGATCTTGCCCTGATGAATCTCATAATCCAAGGAGCATAGGGCTTCAGCTCGAATGGTGACATAGCAATATTGGCCAGAGTCCTCATGAAGAAATCATGGAAGTTTATGGGAACGCCATGAATGATGTTGAAAAGCATATTCTTCATGATGCCAACGACTTCTTCATCATTTGAGTCATGGCCTTTGATAGGACTCATTGTCTTCGTCAGAATTCGATAGACAGTCCGAGGCACATACAATAATTCCTTGACGAGGAATTTGGTTCTTGGGGCCTGCCTTGGCTTCAAAGGCTTCATCAGCACTTGCATATAGTGATTTGAAAGTTCTGGTTCATTGTAGATACAACGATCATCATCAACTGGAGGACTGAGTGGTAGAGCACGAAGCAATTCAGTTGCTGGTGCCTTGTAGTGAGTATTTTCAGACATCCAGTCTAATACCCATGTGTTCACGTCTTCAGCATTTCCGGTGATGTGCAAGGTGGCATAAAATTGAAGAATGAGTTCTTCATTTCAGTCACAGATATCAATGCAGAAATTCAGAAGTCCTACGTCGTGAAGAACACTGAGGACTGGCTCAAAGCCGGGCAGAGACTCCATGTCCACATAAGGAATATGTGCATGATCGAAGACTTTGTCTTTGTTGAAGAGCACTGAGGAATAGAAATTGGCTTGGCTGGCAGTCCAGAAACGCCTTTTCCTTATGCGAGCAGAGTCATATGGATTATAGTTAGTGAAGAATATGTGCTCGGCAAAGAAATCTTCAGCCTTAAACTTCTGTTTGCTTGAGAACGGATTCTTTTGCTTTAGCAGAGGGGTGTCAGTGAGTTGCATGACCACCTCAGGAATCGCGAGCTCAGGTTCTTCAGGCTGAGGAATTTCTTGTTCCTCAACAGGTGCAGTCTGAGGATCAGCAGTAGCAGGTTCATCAGCACTAGTGGCTAGAATTTCTTCATGCACAGAGAGAGTGGGTTGAGTTTCTTCAGAGCCCAATTGAACTGTTGGTGCAGGGGACTGAGGTATCTGTTGGAGCGGGGTGAAGAGAGGAGTATTGGGATGCTGACTTTCCCAAAAGTCATCATTCATCACAGGTGTGGTGCATACTATATCCACATCTTCATCTTCAATTTCCTCAACACCAGCCTCTTCAGTTGTGAACTGAGGCATAGGTGAGGAAATGACTGGCGTTGAGGGGATTGCGTCCACCTCAATTTCTTCATCAATCTGCTCTGACGAAGCAGCAGAATGATGTTCTTCATCAGATCCGATGGGGATCTCATAGTCTTCTCCAAAAGGAAGAAGGTCCTTTGACGGCATGGAGGAAATTGGAACAACATCAATTGGATTTTCAAGTGAGTTGGTCATTGGCTTCATTTTCTTCGCAGCCGAAGAATTTGACACAGCTGATGCCTTCCTTTTCTTCACTGCAGCTCGCTCTGCAGCCTTGGTCTTCTTCACATCAAATGCACATGGAAGAATTGGAGTTGGTGTAGGTGTAGATGGAGCTAAGGAATCCGTTGGATTTTCTTCAGGCGCAACTGATGCAGTTGCCCTGACTTCTTCAGTTTCTTCAGGCGCACCACTAGTGGATGCTCTGGCAATTTCTTCAGCGGCTGGAATGGGATCATCAGCCCTGGAACTAGCATTTTCATCAGCAGCCTGAACTTCATTAGCGGTGCTGGCATGTTCTTCAGTCGGCTGAGCTGAGGCTTCAGCCTGAGGAATTTCATGTTGCGTTGAGGCTGCAACATTGGTGAATTTCTTCGTCAGGTTGACGAATCTGACCTTGGCCCCTTGCCAATCAGCATAATAAGCATCAAAGTTTTTGCTGAGGTCTTGAATTTCAGTCTGGACCTTGAGAAGTTCTTCAGGTGTCATTTTGACAATGTTTTTCTTCAGGAACTTCTCCTTTCTGTATTGAGCTTTCTTGATCTCTCTTGCCTTTTCAAACTTCCATTTCTCTTCAGTGATGAAATGGGTCAACATATGACTTTTTCCAGGAGTCAGATGAAAATCAGGCATTGGGGTGTTTGGATCCTTGTGCCAGAGATCAATATAATCGAGGATTTTCCTCGGATCCAACAGCAGTGGCACAGATGTGCCTTTGGCTCTAGCGGCCTTCACCTGTCTGTCTCTGATGATTTCTGCGAGTTCATCATCAGAAGCTTCATCATCAGAAGGCACATGGAATGCGACCTATTTCTTCTTTGGACTTGGCCGAGGACCTCGTCCAGCTGTTGCTTTGGTCTTCAGCAGAGTCGGGCCAGATGATGAAATTGGTGCAGCTGAGGAACTTGCTGAGACACCAGAGGCAATTGAGAAACCAGTAGTCCTTTGACATGTAGTCAGATGCACAGGTGCTGAGGACTTTGTCGGAACTGCTGAGGACTTGGGTGGAGCAGGAGCAGTGTGAGGAATTTGCCGTGAGGGCGCTGCTGAGGAACTTGGCCGTGAGGGCGCTGATGGTGAAGCACTTGGCTTACGAGCAAGCTTCTTTGGCATGGATTTCCTCGGTTGGACCGAGGCCTCAGTAGCAGTAGCAGTGGCAGAATCCTCATTGAATTTCTTCACTGCCTCCTTGGCTTGTCTTGCCAATTTGGCTTGGCGCTTAGCCCATTCTTCAGGAAAGTCCTCACCACGTTTGATGCTTGTGGGATCAGCTACTTGGCCATGTGCCAATGGAGCTCTTGGGCACGGAGGATTGAGGGCGAATTTCTTCATGTACTTTGGAGTTACATATCTGTATTCCCTCCATTCCCTTGCCCATCTCCGTTCAATCTTCTGAATGCGCACCTTGCGCTGATTTTTGTTTTCTTTGCCATATTTTGCTTCATCAGGTGTGCAATAGTCAGCATAAATTTCCTCAGGGATCTGAAACGCAGTCATAACCTCGGGTTTCTTTCCTCCCTTCTGCGGCTTCTTACCGTCTGCCATATTCTTCAGTTGAGGAATTTGAACAATTGAGTTCTCTGAAGAAGTATGCAGTTTTTCTTCGAGGAACGCTGCAAATGAGTTAAGTTGATGAGAACCTAGTGATTCAGCAGCAGACATGAGTACCTGTGAACAGAGTACAGGTGCGAGGAATTTGGAGAGGTCATATGCGTTCTGAGAAGGTTTTTCGAAAAGAACAAGTTTTGAGGAATTTGACCAGATGAGCCTTGAAGAATTTCACTAAGCGATCTTTGTCTTAGGTTCCAGAGTTGTATAGATCGAGAATCCATACAATTGAGGAATCTTGAGGAAAATCATTGCTTAGAGAAACGAATCAAGAGCATTGTTTGTTTGAGGTGTTCATATATGTGAAGATTTGAAGAATAAACACCTTTGAAGATTTTCAGGAAAGCTTGAGAATCAAAGCGAGTAATAAAAGTAACTTTTAATTACCCGAAATGAAGAACACGGCGAACTGAGAAGAACAGATGGGAAGTTCATCAGGTTAGATCTTCCTTGCCCTAACTCGGCGAAGGAAGACAACTACGGCGGCGGCGGAGTGAAGATTTCCGCGGTCGGCGTGAGTACGGCGGCGACGAGGTCGAGGCAGCGAAGCTCTTCCTCACCGGCAACGATGGAGTAGCGGTGGCGCTAGGGTTTGAGTAGCTCGAGCGGGAGAGAGATGGTCGAGCGAAGTAAATGAAGTGAGGAAGGGGAGAGGGGTATTTATAGACACAGTGAAAAACTGTTCGTCCGAAGATTTAGGACGAACGTGCCCCTGCCCTTTCTCCTTCACACGACATGTGTCACCCACGTACTGTGTAGTGGAGATCGTGTACGATCGTGGGTGAATAGAATAATGCATCGTGGGATGCGGAACAGTTTGAGCGGCAAAACCGAAAAATTTGGATAAGATTTGTTTTAAAGTTTCGTTCGCAATTTCTTCAGCTGACAAGGACACAGTGAAGATTTTGAACGAGTTTCAAATAGAACGCACATGAAGAATTTGTGAAAGATTGGGTTGAGTATAGCATAGAGGGGGAAGGGTCCGATCACATTCACTTAGCAAAAAAAAAAACAACTTGAAGAAATAGCTATAAGTGAATGCTGTAGAGGACATAAACTCATATATGTATATAGCCAATGAAGAAAAACGAAGGGAACAGTGAAGATTTTGCAAAGTTGAGGAATTTGAAAAACTGAAGAATTTCAACACTGAGGAAAAACTCAAGTTGAAGATTTTCAACTTTTTGTGGTGGCGTGACCCATCGTATTAGAATGATGATTTCAGACACCGCGTACAATTGTCGTAGGGTTCTGAGAATCAAATTCTTCATTAATTTCTTCACACTTAGAGTGTTATTCTTCATTGATTGAAGAAAAACATTTCTTCATGTGTGTCCTTTTCAAAGAACATTCGAAAATTCTAAGATATTTAGCTCACACCGCAACTTGCTAAATCTCTTCTCATCCAAGGGCTTAGTGAATATATCAGCTAGCTGTTCTTCAGTCTTCACGTGCTCGATAGAGATGTCGCCCTTCAACACATGATCACGAAGAAAATGATGACGAATTTGAATGTGCTTTGTCTTCGAGTGCTGAGCTGGGTTGTGAGCAATATTGATGGCACTCTCATTGTCGCAGAGGAGCGGCACATTCTTCATGTTGACTCCATAGTCCTTGAGTGTTTGCTTCATCCAAAGCAGTTGAGCACAGCAGCAATGTATTCAGCTTCCGCAGTAGACAGTGATACGCAGTTCTGTTTCTTCGAGGACCAACAGACCAAAGATCGTCCAAGGAAATGCAAGTGCCAGAGGTTGACTTGCGGTCCACACGATCACCAGCATAGTCAAAATCAGAATATCCAATGAGATCAAAGACAGAGCCCTTGGGGTACCATAATCCTAGTGTTGGTGTGTGAGCTAGATATCGAAGAATATGCTTCACAGCCTTATGGTGTGATTCCTTCGGTGCAGCTTGAAATCAGGCACACATGCAAACACTAAGCATTATATCTAGCCTAGATGCACATAAGTACAATAAAGAACCAATCATGGAGTAGTATACCTTGTGATCGAAGTCAATACCATTTTCATCGGTGCATAGATGGCCTTTTGTGGGCATAGGAATTTTGACTCCTTTGCAATCTTGCATGCCGAATTTCCTCAGTACATCTTTGAGGTATTTCTCCTGAGATATGAATATGCCATTGCGCTGTTGACGAATTTGAAGACCTAAGAAGAATTTCAACTCTCCCATCATAGACATTTGATATTCTTCACTCATCATATAGGCAAATTCATCACTATAACGTTGGTCAGTACAGCCAAAGATAATATCATCAACATATATTTGGCACACAAACAGTTCACCATCATAAGATTTAATAAAGAGAGTAGGGCCGAGTGAACCGGGTGTGAAGCCATTCTTCACGAAGAATTCCTTCAATGTATCATACCACGCCCAAGGGGCTTGCTTGAGGCCATAGAGGGACTTATTAAGTTTGAAGACTTTGTCAGGATTCTTTGGATCTTTAAAACCTGGGGGTTGAGCAACATATACTTCTTCCTCAAGCTTACCATTGAGGAATGCACTTTTCACATCCATTTGATATAAGATGATATCATGATGATTAGCATAAGCAAGCAATATGCGAATAGCCTCAAGTCTAGCAACAGGTGCAAAAGTTTCATCGAAATCAATTCCTTCAACCTGTGTGTAGCCTTGAGCTACTAGTCGTGCCTTATTCCTTACCACAAGGCCATTTTCATCTTGCTTGTTGCGATAGATCCACTTTGTGCCAATGATATTATGCTTGTGAGGATCTGGACGTTTGACCAGTTCCCAGACATTGTTGAGCTCGAACTGATGTAATTCTTCTTGCATAGCCTAAATCCACTCCGGCTCCAAAAATGCTTCATCTACCTTAGTGGGCTCTATGATAGAGACAAAAGCATAGTGCCCACAAAAGTTAGATAAATGTGAAGCTTTTGAGCGTGTGAGAGGACCTGGCGCTTCAATGTCATCGATGATCTTGTCAACTTGTACTTCTTTTGCAACGCGAGGATGAGCTGGTTGACGTCGAGGTATTTGATCATTTTCCTCAGCACCATTGTCTTCATCATTATCTTCAGGTGCGTCAGCTCGACGTTCTTCGCGTACTGGAATGAATTTTTCAGCAAGTTCTTCAGTAGGAATGACATCCTCAGTTGCCTTGAACTTGATAGAATCCTCAGGTGCTGGTTCATCTAACACAGAAGGTAGGTGCTCTCTTTGCGAGCCATTAGTTTCATCGAACCGCACATCTACAGTTTCAACAATCTTGTGAAGAGCGATGTTGAAGACTCTGTAGGTGTGCGAGTCCTTTCCGTAACCAAGCATAAAACCTTCATTTGCTTTCGGTGCAAATTTAGAATTGTGGTGAGGATCTCTAATCCAACATTTTGCGCCGAAGACTTTGAAATAACTCACATTGGGTTTCTTGTCAGTGAGGAGTTCATAGGCCGTCTTCTTGAAGAATTTGTGAAGATATACTCTGTTGATGATGTGGCACGCAGTATCAATTGCATCAATCCAAAAACGATGAGGCATTTTGTATTCATCAAGCATAGTGCGAGCCATCTCAACAAGAGTTCTGTTCTTGCGCTCCACGACGCCATTTTGCTGAGGAGTATAAGGAGCAGATAACTCATGAGTAATACCAAGTTCATCAAGATAGTCATCAAGACCGGAATTCTCGAACTCAGTTCCATTGTCACTTCTGATGTGCTTGATCTTCACACCAAAGTTGGTTGAAGCCCTCGAGGAAAATCGTTTGAAGACTTCCTGCACTTCATGTTTGTAAGTAACAATGTGTACCCATGTGTATCGAGAATAATCATCAACAATGACAAAACCATATAGAGATGCAACATTAGAGAATGCTGAGTAATGATTTGGTCCGAAGAGGTCCATGTGAAGCAATTCGAATGGACGAGTAGTGGTCATGATAGTCTTCGCTGGATGCTTGGCCTTGGTCATTTTTCCAGCTTCACAGGCTCCGCATAAGTGATCCTTGAGGAATTTGACATTCTCAATGCCAATGACATGCTTCTTCTTCGCAAGCGTGTGCAAATTCCTCATGCCTGCGTGACCAAGTCGTTGATGCCATAGCCAGCCTTCTGAAGCTTTTGCAAGTAGACACACGGCTGGTTGTGGTCCTGTAGAGAAATCAACAATATACAAATCTCCTCTCCTAAAGCCTTCGAAGACTTTGGAATTGTCAGCTTCCATAATCACAACACAGCGATACTTGCCAAAGACAACAACCATATCAAGATCACAAAGCATTGAGACTGACATGAGGTTGTATCCTAAGGACTCAACAAGCATGACTTTATCCATGTGTTTATCCTTAGAGATTGCAACCTTACCAAGACCCAATACCTGACTTTTGCCTTTGTCAGCAAAGATGATATGCTTCAGATGTGATGGTGATAAGGGAGCATCCATCAAAAGATTCTTGTCACCAGTCATGTGATTTGTACATCCACTATCGAGGACCCATTCAGTGGTTTTGGGTTGATCATCCTGCAGATGAATTAGTATAACTTACAATCTCATATGCTTCATCAATGAAGAATATGATATCAAGTTCATCAGATGAATTTCATCAAGCGGTAAACAGATATAGCAGTATGAGGACGTGTGAAATGAAGGTTCATTTCATCATGGTTAGCCTGCGTCCTTTCAGGCATTTTTGTCAGGTCCCCAGCAAATTCTTCAGACGTTAAGGCACGCCTGGAGACCTGACCCTGTAGAAGAGGTTAGTTCTTTTTCTTCACCACCCACATCTGAAGGGGTGGCAAAGAGTTCATCACTCTGCGAGCACCATATGAGAATGGTGGCATAGAAGCCAACCCATTTCGTTTCACATAAGAGGGGTTAGGGTAAGCATATGAATAAGCAGAGAAATTCTTCGAGGACTTATGAACATAATGATTTGAAGAATAATGTGCATATTCATAGCCCTTAGCTCTACCCTGCGAAACAGAGTTGTTAGCACGATGACGATCATATGAGGACTTTGATCCAGTTGAGGAATTTGATCCACGTGAGGAATTTGGTCCATATGAAGAGTTTGTTTTGGGGTTCCTATTCTTCGCAGGTGGCGTCATGAGGACATTCACCTGAAGACTTTCAACATAACTTTTGGGAACCCAGATTTTCTTCATAGGGGAACCGTTCCTGCAGTTAGTCCCAACATATCTAGCAAATACTTCACCATTCTGATTTTTGAACAGTTTATAGTTGGAGTCAAATGACTCATCAGAAGAATGAGGAGATTCACATGTAAAGCCAGATAACATGGATGGATCAACTGGAGGTCCCTTTGCAGCAACCCATGAGGTTTTGGGGTACTGCTCAGGCTTCCAATATGTTCCATCAGCATTGAGTTTCCTCTCAAAGGCAATACCCTCTTTCCTAGGGTTTCTGTTGAGGATCTGCTTTTTGAGCACATCACAAAGAATCTGATGCCCTTTGAGGCTTTTGTACATGCCTGTAGTGTACAGTTCCTTCAGCCCTGCATCGTCAGTGATACTAGCATTTTCCTCAGATGAGGAATTAGTGATAGCAGAGGCAGGTGAAGAATTTGTAACAGTTGAAGCATTTGAACATTCAGGTGAAGAATTAGCAGATTCACGTTCAATGCACTTTAAGCATGGAGGAATAAATTCTTCCTGAGAAGCGCTGATTTGTTGAGCAAGTAATGAATCGCGCTCCTTCTGAAGATCTTCATAACTCAATCTTAGCTTCTCAAGATCTTGCTTTCTTTGAAGAAATTCATAAGAAAGTTTCTCATGATCAGATAAGAGAGTGTTATGATGACTTTAAAGGTTATCAAGCCTAGACTGAAGTCTCTGAAGATTTTCAGTTAGGGATTTAGTGCGATCCATTTCTTCACCCACCATATCATCACTTTTGTCTAGCATGTTTTGAACCTTTTCAAAAGCCCTTTGTTGTTTTACAGCAATCTTTGCAAGTTTAGAGTAGCTGGGCTTGAGATTCTCATTAGATTCATTTTCACTAGATTCAGAGGAGGTGTATTTGAGTACCTTTGCACCTTTTGCCATGAAGCAATAGGTGGGAGCGTAGTCATCATCATCTTCATCAGGCTTGTCGGTGGGGTCAGTTTCTTCAGTGTTGAAGATAGACTTGCTAACGAAGGCAGTAGCGAAGGCCAGACTCGCCACACCAGATTCGGATTCTTCAGACGCCTCCTCTTCCTCATTTTCCTCAGATTCAGCTTCAGAGTCCATTTCCTTGCCAATGAATGCCCGAGCCTTCTTGGAGCTGCTCTTCTTGTGAAATGAAGACTTTGAGGATTTTGATGATGAAGATTTTGACGATTTCTTCTTCTTCTTCGCATCATCAGAACTGTAATCCTTGTATTTCTTCTTCTTCAATTCCTTTTCCCACTGAGGACAATCTTGAATATAATGACCAGGTTTCTTGCATTTGTGGCACAACCTTCTCTTATAGTCACTTGATGAGGAATCACTGCCTCTTGAGGATTTTCCAAAGCGACCACGTCTTGAGAACTTCTGGAATTTCTTCACGAGCAGTGCTAGCTCCTGGCTCAATTCTTCAGGATCACCAAGGCTACTACCAGAGTCCTCACATTCAGACTCAGACACAACCTTGGCCTTCAGTGCACGTGGTTTGCCATAACTCGAACCATAGAGATCTCTCTTTTCAGCAAGCTGGAACTCGTGAGTATTTAGCCTTTCGAGGATATCGGCAGGATCAAGAGACTTGTAGTCAGCCCGTTCTTGTATCATCAGACCCAGAGTATCAAATGAGGAATCAAGCGATCTCAACAGTTTCTTCACCACCTCATGGTCAGTGATGTCAGTGGCACCGAGGGCTTGAAGCTCATTTGAGATGTCAGTAAGGCGATCGAAGGTTTGTTGGACATTTTCATTGTCGAGTCTCTTGAAGCGGTTGAAGAGATTCCGAAGAACATCAACTCGAGAGTCACGCTGAGTTGAGACTCCTTCATTCACTTTGGACAGCCTATCCCAGATAAGCTTAGCAGTTTCCAAAGCACTCACTCTTCCATACT
Organism: Triticum dicoccoides; assembly: GCF_002162155.2. Lineage (NCBI taxonomy): Eukaryota > Viridiplantae > Streptophyta > Magnoliopsida > Poales > Poaceae > Triticum > Triticum dicoccoides. Next base: position 431,523,013 of record NC_041391.1, on the reverse strand, counting down.
GTCCTTTACTCAGATGGCCACATATGATATTCTTCGCTTGAGAATCGAGTTGCTTGAATCTCTTCACATTGGTAGCGTTCAGTGAGGGTGAAACAGAGGGAACACCATTTTCCACAACATACCAGAGATCGTTGTCAATTGCCTCGAGATGCATTCGCATCTTGTTTTTCCAGTAGGGGTAGTCCGTTCCTTCGAAGGTAGGACACCCAGCCGAGACCTTGATCATACCTGCGGTCGACATAACTAAACTCCAGGCGGTTAAACCAAAATCACACAGAACAAGGGAGTACCTTGATCTGATACCAATTGAAAGTGCGTTATGTTGACTAGAGGGGGGGTGAATAGGCGATTTTTATGAATTCTTCACTGAGGAATTTGCCGGTGAGGAAATTCCTTAGCGAAGAACTATTAGCAGCGGAATAAGTACTCAGAAGTAGGCATAACAGAGTGCACGCATAGTCATCATGATGAAATGAAGACTAGCATAGAGTACAGAAAGCGTAATCACAAGATAACACAAGATGAAGACAAACAGACTGAAGAAATTGAACTGAGGAAATTGAGAAAGTCTTTAGTCAAAGTCTTCAAACATAGATATGAACAAACACTCAACACAGTAATGAGGAAATGAAAGGGTTGAGGAAATAGAACCAGTTAGGTTGGTGAAGACAATGATTTGGTAGACCAGTTCCAACTGCTGTCTCAGTTGTACGTCTGGTTGGAGCGGCTGAGTATTTAAACTCGAGGACACGCAGTCCCGGACACCCAGTCACTGAGCACGCAGCTCAGGACACCCAGTCCTCACCGTATTCTCCTTGAACTAAGATCACACAGATCCCGTACAATCACTCGTGGTAAGTCTTCAGGCGACTTCCAAACCTTCACAGACTTGGTCACTCGGCGATCCACAATTCCTCTTGGATGCTCTAGACCTTGATGCCTAACCGTCTGGAAGAAGCACAGTCTTCAAAGGTAACAAGCGTCGGATCCACGCAGGATAAATTTCTTCAGTGATGCTCAATCACTTTGGGGTTTGTAGGTGTTTGGGTTTGGGATTTTCCTCACTTGATGATTTTCGCTTAAAGTCCTCGGAGGATGGGTTGCTCTCAAATGACAAGTCTCAAGTTCTCTTGGAGCAGCCAACCAGCTAGTGGTTGTAGGGGGCGGCTATTTATAGCCTAGGGAGCAGCCCGACATGATAAGACATAAATGCCCCTCAATGATATGACCGTTAGGTGGATAAGATATTTTGGGACAGCTGGCGCGCAGCACAGCAACGATCGGAAATTTGACTCTCAAATTCCTCAGGGCTATCATGTTCCTCACTGTGTAGGTAATTCGCACTGGCGAATTCCTAACTCAGTCAGAACAAATTCATCAGTGACCAGAAGAACTTCGTCTCTGTCACTGAAGAAAGTGACTGAACTGTATGAGATTTCCAAAGGCTTCACTCGAAGGGATTGGTAGGTGTAGGATTTTGAGTTGAGCATCACATGGAAATTTTTCCTTAGTATTTCCTCGACCCCCTTTAATAGTACGGTGTTTCCTATGACTCAAGAAAGAGAAAATGAAACTACGAAAACAAAAGTCTTCACGCTTCATGTTCCATAAATGAGTACCAAGTCTTCAAGGTCACACCAATTTCTTCACTTTCAAAGTCTTCAGAAAGTCTTCAGAATATCAAAGTCTTCAGTTGAAGAACTTCATTTTTAGGGGTCGACTTTCTCTGTAAATATCAAACTCCTCATAGACTTATAGACCTGTGTACACTCACAAACGCATTAGTCCCTTAACCTATAAGTCTTCAATACACCAAAATCACTAAGGGGCACTAGATGCACTTACACCCTAACACTAGACGTCTTCTTCGGCTCCCCCGACAACTTTCAAAGCGAGGAGCTAATCTTCGACATTGCCCCGTTCTAAAGTGGTTATCATGCACTACTCGGACGACCGGCCTTCGCCTGCTTCAATGCAGTCCCACACTATGCTTACCTTAAGCTTAAGATGCCTGGGCCACGCAGCGTTATCACGGTGAGAGGAAGTATAGAGCGCTCTCTTCGTACAGAAGAATACACAACGGCCCTAGCAGCCGAAGCTCGAAGCGGCCCTTTTAAGCCGAACAGCTCATCGGTCCTGAAGACCGCAGACACAGTCAAACATGTTCGGTGCACACCCACACGTAAAAGCTCAGATAAACGTGCGCTCGTTTAAACAGCCCTGCCCCCACAGATCGCCCCATAAGGAGACTGTACATATTTTCCTGTATACATAAATATACACTCAAAATTCCTTGGCCAAAGCTGGGGGCACCCTGCGCGCACGAAGTCAATAGTTCGGCTCGACCCTATTCGGACTCAATAAGCTACAGTAAACGCTTCATCACAACCAACGAACTATACCCACGGCCATAACAGATTTTTTCACCTGGTTGTTTCTCTTTTACAGACAGGCCATCATGATATACCCTTCAAGGACACCTCACAACGGAGTCAAAGGCGCAGACATGCAGCAGGGCCCCGTTTTCAAGGTTTCTATTTAGATTAAGACCTAGTGTAAATATTTTTTCTTATTATTATCTCCTGTTGTTTCATACCCTCCTGGCATATAAAATGCCCTAAAAAGATATCAGCAGTACTTGCGAACTTACGATTCGCCGTACAAAAATGGATGTTATAGAAGTAGCCAAGCAGTGTGCTTTGAGAACTATATTCTCACCATTGGCGCTTTGTCCTCACGCTGAGTAATAGCGCATGCCTTGAATTTAGGGTTCATTACCAGGGGCTGTACACAGCCCGGTATATATTGAAAAGTGCGAATACCTTCGGGAGTGTTCGGCATCACGAGTTTTGGCCTTATATGCATCAACTCCGAATCATGTCTTTGGTCAATAGTTGGGTTTCCCCGGCTCCTGTGCTTGCTACCTTACGTTCCGTTCTATCGGCTAAGGCGGCCAAGGGAGAACTACTATGATTGTGCCCTGGTTCATCTAAATGAGCACCTCAGCAGAGAAAGCCGAAAACTGACTGTCATGATAAGGTGAGAGCTGGTCAACCACTCGAGGACTCAGCAGAATCTTCACGATTCCTCCGCATTAATGAAGGACCGGTTTCCTGGTCATGTATGTAAATGCACCATATTCGGACGAACTCGGACATACCAAGGGCTATATAGTAGCCACACCGTCAAACTCCTATGGCTAAGTGAAAGTGTTAAAGCTCTATAGTCCAATTGCCTAGTTCGACGCACTAACACATCCCTAAACGGACCAAGACGTTGGGTCAAGTGTGATCAAGTGTTTTTTCAAACACCCCCGCGTTATGCGCGAGGGGGCTGAAGCCGACGACTGCAAACTTGCAGGTTATATACATAAACGGCCGCACAGGAGGCGCTAAAATACTTTACAGGCAAAAGTATAAACATAGCCTTCATTATCATAAGAATTGCCCTCTATCAAGCGGGCACCCTCTAATACTTCTTCAAAATATTGATCTGGTGTGTCCTGACCCCCGGGCGGACCCCCTGTTGCAATATCGGTGGCCTTCATCTTCACCCAATACATCTTCACACGGGCAAGGGCCATCCGTGCACCTTCTATGCAGGTTGACCGCTTGACAGCATCGATATGCGACACCGCACAAACAGGTTGCTGCACTAAACCAAAATAACTATTCACAGTTGGTCCCCCAGGCCACAACCGGTCCACGACAGCCTTCATGGCAAGTCCGGATATCCTTTGGAGCTCGGCCCATTCGGCCATATGCTCATTCAACAGCAATGGATGCTTGGGCACGCTAAACTGCGACCAGAAAAGCCGTTCTGCTTCATGGCCTTCTTGGGCCTGGAAAAACTGCGTCGCATCGGCAGCACTCTTTGACAAGTCCAAATATGCATATGGAGAACTCCACATTCGATCAAGCAGGGAATACTTCGGATCGCCGAACTTAGTTCATAATAAAAAAGGCTTTCCAGCCACGATCTCCCCAGCTTGCCGGATCTCCTCCCGTGTCACCCTGGCCTCTGACCGGGTTTCCTTTGCCGCTTGCAAGGCCTTCTCAAGGTCAGCCGCTTTCTTTCTCTTTGGTCTCTTCCTCGAGGAGCATATATTTGTTAGCGGCGTCCCTTAGCTCACGCGCCATGTTGGATATTTTCTCCTCACTCAGGCGATGAGCAGCCTGTTCGGCCTTTAATTCACCAACTGCCTTCTCGGCAGCCGCATTGCTTATCCTGGCTTGCTCCTTGGCTTGGGCAAGCTCAGCCTGAAGGGTCTCCATGGCGGCAGCTCCATCTGCAGTCAAGCACACTATAAATCCCAGCATTCATGCTCTAATTTATACGCATTGACCGCCCAAAATACACACCTTGCGCCTCATCAAGCCGCTTGTTCATGAGCGTGATGTCATCATCCGCCACATCAAGTTGCCGCTTCAGTTCGGCAAATTGAGCAGCCCGGGCAGTGTCCGGCGCTGCAGCCGCCTATGTAAAAATTAGCAAAATTATTTCCTGAGCATATGCATTTGATCCTCTGATCGTCCCATTCGGAAGACAATCAGAGTCTCAGGGGCTAGTATCTATACACAGTGCACATTGAGTTTACGGTACAAAACAAGAGGTTACATCGTGTACCTCAAAGCCTCTTAGCAGGATCGTAAAGGCTTCATTCAAACCGCTTTTTGCGGACAAAATTCTTTCAATCACCATACCCATTAAGGTACGATGTTCATCTGAGATAGACGCTTGCTGAAGAAGATCCGTCCATATGTCCGGCCATATATCGGATGGTCCGGAACTTTTGTTGGTCTCTCTAGGAGTCGAACACCCCGGACCTCGGGCGGCCGAAGTTTCATCTTCTGGCCTGGCGCTCCTTCGTGGGTCAGGAGAGATCTTCCAGGATGACACCTCGGGGTCGTCCGCCTTATGAGGCAGGGAAGTATGAGGCGGCGTCTCGCTCTCCATCATCTCCGGAAGGAGATCCCCCGAGTATGAAGATTGTTGAGGGAGGCTATAGGCCGAACTGCAAAACATACATTTCAAAATGTTATCCTCACAAGCGGGAAAGGAACGGGGTATGCTTATTAAACACCTTTGTTCACTTACGATTCGGCTAAAGGCTGGCCTCCTTGTGGGCACCCTGATGGGGATTTCTTCCCTCTCTTGGAAGCTTCTGCCTCCAGGTTTTCAGGAGCGGCTCTTTTCTTCCCGTGGGGAGAGGGAATGTTAGATTCTTCCCCTCGTTCACCCTCCGGCACAGGAGCTATGACTTCCTCGGATACAATGCGAGACACACCTCCGGTATGAAGGCCGCTTTGGGCCTCTCCACTCCTCTCCTTTCCTTCCCTCGACGGCACTTGATATGGTGCCAGAGCCAGCATCCTGGTTAACACTGGGTCCACTGAGTTTTCAGGAAGAGGGGCCGAACACCTGATCCTCTCCGCCTTCCTCGCCCAGCCCTGGCAGGGTATGGTTTTCTCAATTTTGTTGTGAGAAACTTAAAACTAAAAAACGTGTTCAGAAATAGAGTACTTACTAGGGAATCTGTATGGTTCCAGTCGAGGCCTGCGTCCTCTGTCGTGTTCGGACACCTCTTTCGTGATACAAAGACTAATTCGTACATCCCTTCGAGTGTTGTGCTAAAGAAGCATTGAATGGTTCGCGGTCCTTCCCGATTGAATTCCCACATACGGAGAGGTCGGCGCTGGCATGGCAGGATCCGACGGACTAGCATGACTTGAATTACCTTGACGAGATCGATGTCCTTCTTAATAAGGTCTCGGATGCGGTTTTGCAGTATTTGAACTTCATCTGGCAACCCCCAATCCAGCCCCTTATTAATCCATGATGCAAGCTATGGCGGAGGGCCAAATCGGAAGGTGGGTGGAGCCACCCACTTGGTACCATGGGGCTCCGTGATATAAAACCACTCCCGTTGCCATAGTCCAGAAATTGCGGTGAAGGAACCCTTTGGCCATACGGTGTCGACCGGTTTGCTTATCAGAGCACCTCTACACTCCGCGTGTCTCCCATCTATTATTCTCAGCCTTACGTCGAAGGTCTTGAGCCACAAACCGAAGTGTGGAGAGATACGGAGGAAAGCCTCAGATACGATGATGAATGATGAGATGTGAAGGAGGGAGTCCGGAGTTAGATCATGAAAATCTAGTCCGTAGTAAAACATGAGCCCTCGAACAAAAGGGTTGAGGGAGAAACCTAGCCCTCGAAGGAAGTGGGGGACAAATACGACCCTCTCATTAGGCCTAGGGGTAGGGATAACCTGCCCTTGTGCTGGAAGCCTGTGAAGGATTTCCGCGGTCAAGTACCTCGCCTCCCTGAGCTTTGCGACATCCTCCTTGGTGACAGAGGAAGCCATCCATCGGCCATGAGAGCTGGATCCGGACATGGCCAGGGGATCGAAGTAGCTGGTTAAGCTTCGGGTGTTGGAACTCGAGGTAGGAGGGGGAGGTTATAGCATAGAAGGGAAAGGTGGGTCTCGGCCTCCTTATAAAGACGACAAATATCAAACGTCCCTACGCGGCCTCAAAACATACCTATCCCCAAGAAATAATACCAACAGGATGGTTGGGTTACCCTTGTCCGCGTTGATGAGAATCCCGTGATAAGGGGACACGATCTCTACTTCGACAAGACGTGCCAATAAAACTATGCCTCGAAATACGAAGAGGAAGGATAAAAGCAGTTCGAATAAAGACCGGGCCATGGCGTGATGTCACGCTATGATATGTCAGCAGATTAGACTCGTGAGATGTTATATTCTATACCATGGTATATGGAATTTGTTTTGCAGAGCCGGACACGATTCTTATGTTCAAGATCTACTTTGAAGTATTTGGAGAAGGAACCCGCCTTGCAATGGCGAAGACAATTTGCGCGCCGGACTCGTCGTCATTGAAGACTGGTTCAGGGGCTACTGAGGGAGTCCTAGATTAAGGGGTCCTCGGATAGCCGAACTATATGCGAATGCCGGACTATTGGACTGTGAAGATACAAGATAGAAGACTTCTTCCCGTGTCCGGATGGGACTCTCCTTTGCGTGGAAGGCAAGCTTGGCGATTCGGATGTGAAGATTCCTTTCTCTGTAACTGACTCTATGTAACCCTAGCCCCCTCCGGTGTCTATATAAACCGGAGGGGTTGGTCCGTAGGACAACAACAATCATAACCATAGGCTAGCTTCTAGGGTTTAGCCTCTAAGATCTCGTGGTAGATCTACTCTTGTAATACTCATATCATCAAGATCAATCAAGCAGGAAGTAGGGTATTACCTCCATCGAGAGGGCCCGAACCTGGGTAAACATCATGTCCCCCGCCTCCTGTTACCATTAGCCTTAGACGCACAGTTCGGGACCCCCTACCCGAGATCCACTGGTTTTGACACCCACAACAAGAAAGATCAATCTAGTAGGCCAAACTAAACCGATAATTCAAAGAGACTTGCAAAGATATCAAATCATGCATATAAGAATTCAGAGAAGAACCAAATAATATTCATAGATAATCTTGATCATAAATATACAATTCATCAGATCTCGCAAACACACCGCAAAAGAGTATTACATAGAATAGATCTCCAAGAACATCAAGGAGAACTTTGTATTGAGAATCAAACAGAGAGAAGAAGCCATCTAGCTAATAACTATGGACCTGAAGGTCTGTGGTAAACTACTCACGCTTCATCGGAGAGGTAATGGTGTTGATATAGAAGCCCTTCGTGATCGAATCCCCCTCCGGAAGATCGCCGGAAAAGGCCCCAAGATGGGATCTCACGGGTACAGAAGGCTGCGGCGGTGGAAAAGTGGTTTCATGGCTCCCCCTGATGTTGTTAGGGCATAAGAGTATATATAGGTGAAAGAACTAGGTCGGTGGAGCTACAAGGGGCCCATGAGGGTGGGGGGCGCGCCCTCCTGCCTCGTGGCCTCATCGTTACGTCCCGACTTCATCTCCAAGTCTTCTGGTTTGCTTTCGGTCCAAGAAAGATCATCGCGAAGGTTTCATTCCGTTTGCACTCCCTTTGGTATTCCTTTTTCTGCAAAACTCTAAGATAGGCAAAAAAACAGAAACTGGCACTGGGCCTTCGGTTAATAGGTTAGTCCCAAAAATAATATAAAAGAGCATATTACATCCCATTAAACATCCAAAATAGATAATATAATAGCATGGAACAATAAAAAATTATAGATATGTTGGAGACGTATCAAGCATCCCCAAGCTTAATTCCTGCTCGTCCTCGAGTAGGTGATAAAAACAGATTTTTTGATGTGGAATGCAACCTAACATATTTATCAATGTAATTTTCTTTATTGTGGCATGAATGTTCAGATCCGAAAGATTCAAGACAAAAGTTTAACATTGACATAAAAACATTAATACTTCAAGTATACTAACAAAGCAATCATGTCTTCTCAAAATAACATGGTCAAAGAAAGCTATCCCTACAAAATCATATAGTCCGGCTATGCTCTATCTTCATCACACAAAGTATTTAATCATGCACAACCCCGATGACAAGCCAAGATATTGTTTCATACTTTTGATGTTCTCTAACTTTTTCAATCTTCATGCAATACATGAGCGTGAGCCATGGACATAGCACTATAGGTGGAATAGAAGGGTGATTGTGGAGAAGACAAAAAGGAGAAGATAGTCTCACATCAACTAGGCATATTAACGGGCTATGGAGATGCCCATCAATAGATATCAATGTGAGTGAGTAGGGATTTCCATGCAAAGGATGCACTAAAGCTATAACTGTATGAATGCTCAACAAAAGAAACTAAGTGGGTGTGCATCCAACTTGCTTGCTCATGAAGACATAGGGCATTTTGAGGAAGCCCATCATTGGAATATACAAGCCAAGTTCTATAATGAAAAATTCCCACTAGTATATGAAAGTGATAACATAGGAGACTCTCTATCATGAAGATCATGGTGCTACTTTGAAGCACAAGTGTGGTAAAAGGATAGTAGAATTGCCCCTTCTCTCTTTTACTCTCATTTTTTATTATTTTTATTTGGGCATTTTCTCTCTTTTTATGGCCTCTTTTTTTCATCCGGAGTCTCGTCCCGACTTGTGGGGGAATCATAGTCTCCACCATCCTTTCCTCACTGGGACAATGCTCTAATAATGAAGATCATCACACTTTTTTTTACTTACAACTCAATTATTACAACTCGATACTTAGAACAAAATATGACTCTATGTGAATGCCTCCGGTGGTGTACCGGGATGTGCAATGATTCAAGAGTGACATGTATGAAAAATTATGAACGGTGGCTTTGCCACAAATACGATGTCAACTACATGATCATGCAAAGCAATATGACAATGATGAAGCGTGTCATAATAAACAGAACGGTGGAAAGTTGCATGGCAATATATCTCGTAATGGCTATGGAAATGCCATAATAGGTAGGTATGGTGGCTGTTTTGAGGAAGGTATATGGTGGGTGTATGGTACCCGCGAAAGTTGCGCGGTACTAGAGAGGCTAGCAATGGTGGAAGGGTGAGAGTGCGTATAATCCATAGACTCAACATTAGTCATAAAGAACTCACATACTTATTGCAAAAATATATTAGTTTCGTTTCGATAACTAATATATTTTTGCAATAAGTATGTGAGTTCTTTATGACTAATGTTGAGTCTATGGATTATACGCACTCTCACCCTTCCACCATTG
>NC_041391.1:431502684-431513132 GCF_002162155.2 Triticum dicoccoides | reverse complement strand
CAATGGTGGAAGGGTGAGAGTGCGTATAATCCATAGACTCAACATTAGTCATAAAGAACTCACATACTTATTGCAAAAATATATTAGTTATCGAAACGAAACTAATATATTTTTGCAATAAGTATGTGAGTTCTTTATGACTAATGTTGAGTCTATGGATTATACGCACTCTCACCCTTCCACCATTGCTAGCCTCTCTAGTACCGCGCAACTTTCGCGGGTACCATACACCCACCATATACCTTCCTCAAAACAGCCACCATACCTACCTATTATGGCATTTCCATAGCCATTACGAGATATATTGCCATGCAACTTTCCACCGTTCCGTTTATTATGACACGCTTCATCATTGTCATATTGCTTTGCATGATCATGTAGTTGACATCGTATTTGTGGCAAAGCCACCGTTCATAATTTTTCATACATGTCACTCTTGAATCACTGCACATCCTGGTACTCCGCCGGAGTCATTCATATAGATTCATATTTTGTTCTAAGTATTGAGTTGTAATTCTCGAGTTGTAAGTAAATAAAAGTGTGATGATCTTCATTATTAGAGCATTGTCCCATGTGAGGAAAGGATGATGGAGACTATGATTCCCCCACAAGTCGGGATGAGACTCCAGACGAAAAAAATAAAAAAAAAGAGGCCATAAAAAAAGGAGAGAAGGCCCAAATAAAAAATAAATAAAAATAAAAAAACGAGACAGAAAGATAGAAGGGGAAATGCTACTATCCTTTTACCACACTTGTGCTTCAAAGTAGCACCATGATCTTCATGATAGAGAGTCTCCTATGTTATCACTTTCATATACCAGTGGGAATTTTCATTATAGAACTTGGCTTGTATATTCCAATGATGGGCTTCCTCAAAATGCCCTATGTCTTCATGAGCAAGCAAGTTGGATGCACACCCACTTAGTTTCTTTTTGAGCTTTCATACACTTATAGCTCTAGTGCATCCGTTGCATGGAAATCCCTAGTCACTCATATTGATCTGTATGGTGGGCATCTCCATAGCCCGTTGATACGCCTAGTTGATGTGAGACTATCTTCTCCTTTTGTCTTCTCCACCACAACCATTCTATTCCACCTATAGTACTATATCCATGGCTCATGCTCATGTATTGCGTGAAGATTGAAAAAGTTTGAGAACATCAAAAGTATGAAACAATTGCTTGGCTTGTATCGGGGTTGTGCATGATTAAATATTTTGTGTGATGAAGATAGAGCATAAGCAGCCTATATGATTTTGTAGGGATAGCTTTCTTTGGCCATGCTATCTTGAGAAGACATGATTGCTTTGTTAGTATACTTGAAGTATTATTATTTTTATGTCAATGTTAAACTTTTGTCTTGAATCTTTCGGATCTAAACATTCATGCCACAATAAAGAAAATTACATTGATAAATATGTTAGGTACTAGTCCACATCAAAAAATCCGTTTTTATCATTTACCTACTCGAGGACGAGCAGGAATTAAGCTTGGGGATGCTTGATACGTCTCCAACTTATCTATATTTTTTGATTGTTTCATGCTATTATATTATCTGTTTTGGATGTTTAATGGGATGTAATATGCTCTTTTATATTATTTTTGGGACTAACCTATTAACCAAGGGCCTAGTGTCAGTTTCTGTTTTTTTGCCTATCTTAGAGTTTTGCAGAAAAGGAATACTAAACAGAGTCCAAACGGAATGAAACCTTCGCGATGATCTTTCTTGGACCGAAAGCAAACCAGAAGACTTGGAGGTGAAGTCAGAGACGCAACGAGGAAGCCATGAGGCAGGAGGGCGTGCAGGGGGGGGTAGGCGCGCCCCCACTCTCATGGGCCCCTTGTAGCTCCCCTGACCTAGTTCCTTCGCCTATATATACTCTTATACCCTAAAAACATCAGGGGGAGCCACGAACCACTTATCCACCGCTGCAACCTTCTGTACCCGTGAGATCCCATCTCGGGGCCTTTTCTGGCGTCCTGCCGGAGGTGGTTTCGATCACGGAGGGCTTCTACATAAACACCATTACCTCTCCGATGAAGCGTGAGTAGTTTACCACAGAGCTTCAGATCCATAGTTATTAGCTAGTTGGCTTCTTCTCTCTCTTTGATTCTCAATAGCATGTTCTCCTCGATGTTCTTGGAGATCTATTCAATGTAATACTCTTTTGCGGTATGTTTGCCGAGATACGATGAATTGTGGATTTGTGATCAAGATTATTTATGAATATTATTTGGTTCTTCTCTAAATTCTTATATGCATGATTTGATATCTTTGCAAGTCTCTATGAATTATCAGTTTAGTTTGGCCTACTAGATTGATCTTTCTCACCATGGGAGAAGTGCTTAGCTTTGGGTTCAGTCTTGCGGTGTCCTTTCCTAGTGACAGTAGGGGCAGCAAGGCACTTATTGTATTGTTGCCATTTATGATAACAAGATGGGGTTTTCATCATATTGCTTGAGTTAATTCCTCTACATCATGTCATCTTGCTTAATGCGTTACTCCGTTCTCTATGAACTTAATACTCTGGATGCATGCTGGATAACGGTCGATGTGTGGAGTAATTAATAGTAGTAGATGCAGGCAAGAATTGGTCCATTTGAGACGGACGTGATGCCTATGTTCATGATCATTGACTTAGATGTCGTCATAACTATGCGCTTTTTTATCAATTGCTCGGCAGTAATTTGTTCACCCACCGTAATATATGCTATCTTGAGTGAAGCCACTAGTGAAACCTATGGCCCTGGGTCTCTTTTCCATTATATTAAATCTCGTTTACATCTTACTATTTTGCAATCTTTACTTTCCAATCTATAAACCAAAAATATTTACTTTACCATTTATCTATCTCTATCAGATCTCACTTTTGCGAGTGACCGTGAAGGGATTGACAACCCCTTTATCGCGTTGGTTGCAAGTTCTTGATTGTTTGTGCAGGTATTCAGTTACTTGTGCGTTGTCTCCTACTGGATTGATACCTTGGTTCTCAAAACTGAGGGAAATACTTACGCCACTTTGCTACATCACCCTTTCCTCTTCAAGGGAAAACCAACACAAGATCAAGAGGTAGCAAGCCCTAGCACATCGGTCCCATCGAGTTGTTCTCGTCGGTCCCACCATGATTCCTAACATTCACATTTTGAACTGAATCGGTCTCACGAGTTCTTCTATTCGGTCTGACCGAGTTGGGTCAAATGTGTGTAATGGTTGGATTTTGTGTGGAGGCTATATATACCCCTCCACCCCCTTCTCCATTTGTTAGAGAGCCATTAGAACGTGCCTACACTTCCAGTACTCATTTTCTGAGGGATAACCACCTACTCATGTGTTGAGACCAAGATATTCCAATCCTACCACTAGAATCTTGATCTCTATCCTTCCCCAAGTTGCTTTCCACTCAAATCATCTTTCCACCCTAGCCAAATCTGTGTGAGAGAGTTGAGCGTTGGGGAGACTATCATTTGAAGCACAAGAGCAAGGAGTTCATCATCAACACACCATCTATTACCTTTTGGAGAGTGGTGTCTCCTAGATTGGTCAAGTGTTGCTTGGAAGCCTCCGACAATATTGTGGAGTTGAACCAAGAAGTTTGTAAGGGCAAGGAGATCGCCTACTTCATGAAGATCTACCCGAGTGAGGCAAGTCTTTCATGGGCGATGGCCATGGTGGGATAGACAAGGTTGCTTCTTCGTGGACCCTTCGTGGGTGGAGCCCTTCATGGACTCACGCAACTGTTACACTTCGTGGGCTGAAGTCTCCATCAACGTGTACGTACGACAGCACCACCTATCGGAACCACGCCAAAAATCTCCATATCTACATTGCATTAGCCTTCTCCAAACCCTTCCCTTTACCTTCATATGCAATGTTTTACTTTCCGCTGCTACACTCTTAGAATTGCATGTGTAGGTTGATTTCTTGACTTGTACTAGTTGTTAAAATCTACCAACAATTAAAATTGGGAAAAGGTTAGATTTTTATTTGGAAAGTAGTCTAATCACCCCCCTCTAGACCTACTTTTGATCCTACAAGTGGTATCAGATCTTCGCTCTCCATTTACCTTGATTTCCATAGCTTTGGTGGTCATAGCCTTGGTTTCACAACCTAGGAGAGTATGGAATCTTGCGAGGGATATTATCACCGTAGAGGTCCTTACTTTGATGGTACTAATTTTGCTAGTTGGAAGCATAAGATGAAAATGCATATTCTTGGTCATAACCCCATCGTTTGGGCTATTGTGCGCATTGGCTTGCAAGGTGAATACTTCAAGGATGGAAGTGAGCCGGATCATAAAGCGTCCACAGAAAAATAGAAGATGTTGCAATACAACGCTCAAGCTTAAAATATTCTCTTCAACGGATTGTGCCCCGAAGAATTCAACAAAATCAGCCGCCTTGAGAATGCAAAAGAAATTTGGGATACTTTGGTTGATATGCACGAAGGTACCGAGTCCATCAAGGAATCCAAATTGGATGCGCTTCAAACTCAACTTGAAAAGTTCAAAATGAAGGATGGTGAAGGAGTCGCTGAGATGTACTCTAGGCTCGCTCTCATCACAAATGAGATTGCCCGCTTAGGAAGCGAAGAGATGACCGACAAATTCATCATAAAGGAGATCCTAAGAGCCTTGTGTGGAAAATATGATATCGTGTGCACCTTAATCCAAATGATGTCCAACTACAAAGATCTCAAGCCAACGAAGTCATTGGTAGAATTGTTGCTCATGAGATGTCACTCAAGGATAAGGAAGAGCTCCAGAACAAGTCTAGCGGTGCTTATAAAGCTTCATGTGATGCTCCTACAACGTTAACTGAGAAACAAGTCTTCAATGAAGAATTTAGCTTAATGGTGAAGAACTTAAACAAATTCTACAAGAATAGAAGCAAAGAGAGAAGTTCCATGTCAACGTCCTACAATGACAAAAGATCTTCTAGTTGTGATCGCAATCGCTACAATTGTGGAAGACCCAGACACTACTCCAATGAGTGTACAGCTCCCTACAAAAGAAGAGAAGATTCACCAAAAAGGAGAAGTAAAAGAGATGAATCACCACCAAGAGAGAGAAGGAGTAGAGATGATCGTTATGAACGAAGACCCTCTCGTAGATGTAAGGATTCAGAACAAAAGGACAAGTCATCAAAGAGCTACACAAGATGAAGACATCAAGTTCACGTTGGTGAATGGGTATCCGGTTCCAACTCCGACAACTACTCCGAGAGAAGTTATCACTCCGACTCCGAATATACTCAAGATGAAGGTGTTGCCGGTCTTGCACTTGTGTCATCCAACTCCTATGATATATTTGATTCACCAAATGAAGGAGTTGGAAGGTGCTTCATGGCTAAAGGACCTAAGGTATCACACCCCAAGTATGTTGATTTCAATAGTGATGAAGATGATTTGCTAGGTGATGATGATTTACTTGTTGACAACACTAGTGATGAAAACTATAATGAAATTGCTATTAATCATGCTAATCAAGATGAAACGAATGACAATGATAAGAAGGAGATTGAGTGACCAACTAAAGAACTAAACACTCTTAAGTTAGCTCATGATACAACTCTAGAGGATCATTGAGAGCTTCTAAGGACTCATGAGAAGCTATGCTTCAAAAAGCTAAACTTAGAGCAAGAGCATGGGTTCTTAAAAGCAATCAATGTTGATCTTCGAAAGAAAAATTCTTCTTACATTACCAAGCGTTTACTCTTGTCTACTTATATGCCACAAGTAAAATCTAGCAACAAGAGCAAGAAGATTCTTCTTCTAGTAGTAGCAATAATCATGTTAAATCCAATATAGTTGCTTCTAGTAGTTCTCTTGATTCCACTAATGATTCTCTTAGCCAAGTTACACTTGAGCAAGAAAATAGCCTATTGAAGGGAATTATAGAGAAATGTGTTTACAAGAGCCTTGCCGGAAGTAAGCAATTTGAGGAAATTGTACGCAAGCAAGGAAGGCACCGTAAGAATCAAGGTGTTGGTTTTGAACGAAAGTTCAATGCCAATGGAGTTGAGTTCGAAGAAGATCAATACCCCAAGATGAAGTTTATTCCTCAACAAGAGAAGTATGACCCCACTTATTTCAAGGGAACACAAGCTCAAGATGATCTTCCACCCCAAGACCACAAGCTAAAATGCAAGGACAAGCTTCAAGAGGAAATCGATTCATTTGAAGAAGCCCCTAAGGCCTTGGTCAAGTGTGTTCCCAAGACTACATCAAGTTCTACTTCATCAAGTACGACTACAGCTCCAAGGATTCCCATCAAGTTGATGTGGATCCCAAAGAAGAAGAACTAGAGAGTTCTTGAGGGTGACTCCGCCAACATACTCCACTCACATTCCTTTTGGCAAGGACAAGTTCAACCAACTTTCATATCTTGCACTAGTTCATGGAGTCACAAACCCTCTCGTTGGTAAGACAAGGGACAAGATAACCTAATGATTTCATGGACGTCATCGTATGTGTGTTTCACTCTATGTCTATGGATATCCTTGCATGTTCCTTGTGGGACTAACCCATGTAGGTATTGAAAGTGCAACTCACTCCAATGGATTGCTCCAAATGATCTACATAAACATTGAGCATCAACATCTTCAACACCTACATGAAGTCATCATCGACAAAGCCCAAGGTTAGTTCATCCCTCTAAGGGGGGATACCACATCTAGGGGGAGCTTTGCTCTTTGATTTGATCTAAGGCAACTCTAATGGCATGAACACAACAATGCTTTATGTAAAAGTGGTAACTCCACTTGTGCTTAAACGATGAGTATGACCTATGATCAAATGTTCTCATTTGACTCCTCAGTCAATATACTCATATATAGATGACCTAGTCATCGCCAATTGCTTGATAGATGCTAGAGTGTTTGTGCATGCTTTGCCACATGTTTTATTTGCCATCTTATTGTGTGAGCATTTGGTTGCATAATTTTCTCCATTCGAGGACATCCATTTATTGCTTTGATTGTTTGGTTTTTCTTTTTGCCAAATGGATGGACAAGAATGCCTAAGTACTCCCTCTAGATATCTATGTTTTTTTCTCGTCTCAAATTCTATTCATGCTACATCGCAAAATTTGAAGAAGTCAAATTCGGACCCTCCAGGTGAGGAGCACTCGGAGCCACCGATCCATCAAGGCTTAACTTCCAAAACCTCTTAATGCCTCTTGGTCAGACCAACTCACTCCTACTCGGTCTCACCGAATTCATTAAGTTGATATAGGTTTTTATCTCAGTGCAACTGATTACAACAATTCGGTCACACCGAGTTGGAGCAACTGCTAGCAGTTTCGCATCTCGGTGCCACCGGGTCGTTCCACTCGGTCACACCGACAACATCCTAGTATATATACCGCGGGTTGAAATTTTGGAAACTCCTCCAAACCACTCGACCGCGCCTCCCAGCACTGCCACCCTTGGTCTCCGGATCGTCGTCATCGTCACCAGTGACCTCCTGCCACTGGTCTCCGCCGCCGTCAACGGAATCCTCACCGCCATTGCCGCCGTAGCAAGTCCATCGCCAAGTTAGGGTACGGATTTGATCCTTTGTGCTTTCCATAACTCTGATTCTTGCACACAGTACAATGCCTATGTTCTTCCCATGCGTGAGATTGATCTATCCACCAAAAGTACTCCTTAGAATAGATTTGATGCAAAAACTCAGGGTTAGGTTTCCGCCGAACTCATCTCGGACCGACCGATCTGAGAATCTTGGTCACTCCGATTGGCCGAGGCCATTGCACAAGTACAACTCGGTTTGACCCAAGTGTACTGATCGATGCAACCGAAATCACTCTCTCTGTGAAACCATAGCATCTCGGAGTCACAAAATGCATTTCGGTCTGACCGAATCTGTGTGTTTAGACTGTGTTAGTGCTTCGGTGTCACCGAGTTTGTCAAATCGGTAGCTCCGAAATGCTTTCTCCAGAAAACTAAAATTAAGTTTTTGTCTCAATATTTTTTGAAAAATAAGCTGTACTTTGTGATGCTCATTCACTCTATCTACGTCCATCTATTCACAGGGTCAGTTTCAACAATGTCATAGGGCAGTGATAGTCAGAACAAGTCTGAAGAGCAGCTCTACCTCAGTGAGGTCACTAGTCCCTCAAGCAGCTATGTTGAGGGGAGCAGAAGCACTCACACCAACTTTCCCAAGGCAGCAACTAGGACAAGGAAGAAGAGAACATCTGAATCTAAGGATGAGGATTTTGTGATTGAGGAGGACGTGAACTCCAAGAAAGTACTCAAGAAAGAGTATGTTGTTGCTGCAACAAAGCCTGGAATGCCCAAGAAAGCTCATGCCAAGAGAGCTCCAATGTCAAAAGCTAGGCAATCCTCTATTGTTCAAAAGCAAGCACAACCAGCAAGTGCTACTGGAAAAGAGAAGAAAGAAAGGAAAAGAGGAAGATGGCGCAAACTTGTAGATCCAATGGCTGAGTTTGAAAAGCATTCTTCTGATGAAGAAGATGAAGAGCCTATTGCACCTCCTACAAAGACTCGGAAGCTTATGGGGGATGCCATAAGGTCAGGGGCTGCTCCATCTAAGCCCAAGTCTGCCCCAAGCCTTCAGCTCAAGCTCCCAAGATCACTGCACCAAAGTGATCTACTAGGAACGTCCCTGCTGCTAAAAAGAATAAGGCCCCAGTGCCTAAAGCTCAAGAAGAAGAAGGGTCACAAGTGCTCAAAAAGATGAAGCCCAAGATACTAGATCATAGCGATGATCATCCTGTGGCAGGAAATATGAAGCTGAGAAAGGATGCATGTCTGAGACTTTGGAGAAAGACTGATCCCTATGCCACTAGGAGGAGAACCGCTATAGACTACTGCTTTCACACAAAGGAACAACATGATTTCTATGAGATTGTCCTTTTGGACAAGAAGCCCATAGCTTGTGACATGAAATGGGTTGACTGGAAATACATCAATGACAATGAGGACTATTTCCCAAGTGTGCATGAGAGCTTCAGAACGAATGAAGTTGACAAGTTTGTTGGTCAGAAGTTGACCAAGTGGAACGATGAGATGATCATGCAATTCTATTCCACTGTTCACTTCTACCCTGTTGGAAAGATTGTATGGATGACTGAAGGAACAATATATCAATCAACTATCTCAGAGTGGGCCAAGCTAATCAATGCTAGAGGAGAATGACATAGATGTGTATGCTAAGCCAAGAAAGGATCACAACTCCATGGCTAATATGTACAAGCCTATTCTTGATGATGCCTTGGAAACTCACAAGTATGGATCTATATACTATCTGCTGCCTGTCCTGACCACAGTCAACACTATATTGAGGCACACTCCTTTGCCCAAGTCAGGAGATCATAGAATGATCCGTGGTCACTCCATCAACTTGCTCCACTTGTTTGATGTACCTCAGAAGTTCAAGGTAATGAGCTTGGTTGTTGAGACTGTGAAGAGAACAACTGCTGATCCAAAGAGATCTTGTGGATATGCCCCTCACATTCAAATGTTGATCGATTCCAAGTTGGGAACCGGGACTTATCTTATTGATAGAGAGCATCTTCCCCTGAGGCTAGATTTTGAGGACAATGAGGTTGTCATGGATGCATCCCATCCTACTTGTGCAGAAGCCCAAGAGAATAGAGAGAAAGCAAAGGCTGCAAAAGCAGCAAAGGCAGCAAGTGCACCAGATGCCTCCACAGTGATGATCAAGACCAAGCAAGATCAACCTAGTTTTCTTCTTGAGGCAACAACGAGAATTGAGAAGGTCTTGGCCACCCTGACTCAAAATCAAGAAAGTCTTGAGAGGATCATTGAGACTAAATTCCATGACCTAGATGTGAAGGTCACTGAGATACAGACCACTATGGAGAAGATCCAAGAAGAAGCTGAGGACAGGGAGGATACACCAACTACAGACATATACCAGAGAGTGCCAAGGGAACAAAGGTCATCAGCTGTCACTACAAAAAAAGACACATCCATGACATTTTGGGCTGAACAATTTTTTTTCTATCATACATATGACATTTCTATGACGATAATTGTGACAAAACCCGGTATCATCATAGATGTGGTGGGCTCGTACTTCTATGACAAAAAATCTTGACAGAAAATGGGCTTTTCATCCTAGGCGGGCCGGAGACGCAGCTGCATGACATTCTTTGGGCCGTCCATGACAGAAAAAACCGTGGTAGAAGCGAGGGGGAGGAAAATTTCAGGGAGTTGCTGGTTACGGTGGGAGAGTGATGCGCATTTCTCTCATACAGATATGCGTGTGTGTGCGAGGCGTTGGCTCTAACTGAAGCCGAGCGAGGCATTGGGCTCTAACTGAATCCGAGCGATTGGACTACAGGCTACGCGTTACTGAACTTGAGCGATCGATCGATGGCTGTTAACTGAACCCGATGGAGCGATTCCTTCGCTACTGCTGCTAACTGAAGCCGATCGATTGGATGAACAGTGAGCATTGCG